>NC_079194.1:285254501-285484501 GCF_029499605.1 Hyla sarda | reverse complement strand
CACGCATGTGCAATATACTCGCACACATCAGCCTAGCTCAGGGAGCAGGGGGAGCGGCCGCCATGTGTGCGAGTACACTGCGTATGCGCGTGACGACTCAAACATCACAGTGTGTCTGCTCGTAGCGGGGATTGCTGCTACGAGCAGGCAAAGCTCCGCAACGTAAAATATGCTTCGGATCCGTCTGGGAGGGTCACACTGGGTGTGTCCTCAGCTTATGTCACCTGCTCTTAATGGGGGAAGTTAAAAACCTGTCCAGAGTTAAAGTTGCCGAGTTGCCCATAGCAACCAATCAGATCACTTCTGAAAAGGGCTCTGAAAAATGAAAGAAGCGATCTGATTGGTTGTTATGGGCAACTCAGCAACTTTTCATCTGGACAGGTTTTGATAAATCTCCCCCAATGTGTTTACAATATATTGTCACTTTATCCATTTAACCCCTTAAAGGGTTACTCCACCCATAGACATGTTATCCCCTATCCAAAGGATAGGGGATAACATGTCTGATCCTGGGGTTCTGCTGCTGAGACCCCCTGCGATCTCCAGGCCGACACTGCGGCGTTCATGAACGCTTTCCTGTTCGTGACGTCATGCCATGCCCCCTCCATTCTTGTCTATTAGTCAGGGACAACTACTCCCATCATTGAGGACAATCTCTTACTTATCCCTCAGTCCTTCCTAAGAAGTGATCTGATTGGTTGCTATGGGCAACTCAGCAACTTTTCCTCTGAACAGGTTTTGATAAATCTCCCACACTGTGTTTACAATATAATGTCACTTTATTCATTTAACCCCTTAAACAGGTTCTCCGCCCCTAGACATGTCATCCCTTTATCCAAAGAATAGGGGATAACATGTCCGATCCCGGGGTTCCGCCGCTTGGACCCCTCCACTGTCAGGCCCCCTTCCCATAGACATGAATGGAGGAGGCATGGCGTGCATCACGAACACGGAATCCCCAGGCTTCCATGTTCGGAACGACACAGCGCCACCCAGGGATTGCCTTTGGATAAAGGATAACATGTCTAGGGGTGGAGTACCCCTTTAAGGACACAGCCCATTTCATTTTAGCATTTTAGATTTTTACGCAGTCCACTTTACGGTAAAACTGACATGTTTTCTTTATTCTGTGAGTCAGTACATTTAAAATGATACCCATGTTTGCATGCTTTAGTATTACTCGAATTTCTAATTTTTTCGTATATGAGGGCTCATTTTTTCCGCCGTGATCTGTAGTTTTTATTCATTCCACTTTTGAGTATATGTGACTATTTGGTCACTTTTTATTTAATATTTCTGGGATGTGATGTCACTATAAAGCAGCAATTTCGGACTTTGCACCAGATCATTACGTTATATTTTAATAGGTAGGACATTTACGCATGCAGGATACCAAATTATAATTTTTTGCCCTTTTTTTGTAATTTGGTAAAACGGGGATTTACATTTTTATTGGGGGTGGGGCTTATTCACATTTTAAAATAACTTTTTTTTTTTTTTACTAACTTTAATTTTTTTTCATGTCCCCACAGGGCACTATCTATAGGAATCACTAGATAGCTATTACTGTTCAGTGCTATGCATAGGCATAGCATTGATCAGTGATATCAGCGATCTACTAGAAGGCAGACCAGAGGAGAAGATTGCTGGAGCCACTGGGAGGCAGGTAAGGGGACCGCCATCTTGACCCATCGGACCCCCGTGATTCCGCCACAGGTGGTCCAATAAGACCCCTCAACCCCCGATGATTTCATTGTAATTGTATGAACCTGCAGAAAAAAGATAAGATGTCACGTTAACAATAAAGTACACTGCGTAGAAGCAAAACCCCTAAAAGTTGCAAAACGGCAGTTTTTTTTTTTTTTGTATTTAAAATTTTCTCTCAAATAAGTACATTTTTGGGTGGTTTTGCTTTGTAGATTTTGTAGTAAAATTTGTGATATCATTACAAAGTACAATTGGTCCTATAAAAAAACAAATATCGGTCTGTACGTGGGAAATGAAAAGAACTATGGATTTAAAAATGCAAAAAGGATTAAGTGAAAACACAAAAATGAAAAATTGCACCCTTGCAGGTCATTAATATAATAAATTACACCAGACTCACTTTGGGGAGACCCCTTTACAGATTAGCAATAAATAATGAAATAATCATTTATAACTGATCTTAAATGATTATGTTACCATAAAAATTATTAGTAAGGGTAGGGTCACACACACACACAGTGCATCTGCAGTGTATTTGATGCTGTGGATGCGCTGCTGGCAGTCATAGAGTGAGGGCAGAGCGAGCTCCCATCTCCCTGTAGCTCTGTGTGTCCACTCGTAGAAGCGGATTTCCCATAGGCAGTCACACACACCCAGCTCCGCAGCCACAGCACGGAGCTTGCTCTGCAGTCGCTGTGACTGTGACTACCGGCAGGGCATGCACTGTGGGTGACCCTACCCCTAATGTAAATGGGGCTTATGGTGACACATACACAACCAAGGTTGCCAGGGCACATTGGGAGTTGTAGTTATGCAACAGCTGGAAAGCCGGAGGTTGGGTATTACTGCTTAATAGGGTATCCTTTAATAATGGACCACTCTGTCTCCCACCCTACCCCCTTCTGACACCCCACGCCTCTCTGTCTTTCCCCACCCACACCCCTCATTCTCCCTCTTACAGACCCCTCACTATCCCTCTTACAGACTCCTCTGCCCCACCCCCTTTGCAGACCCCTCTTTCTACCCCTACACTCATTATTCTCCCCCTTACAGACCCCTCACTCTCCCTCTTACAGACTCCTCTGCCCCACCCCCTTTGCAGACCCCTCTGTCTACCCCCACACCCTTTATTCTCCCCCTTACAGACCCCTCTGTCTACCCCACACCCCTTATTCTCTCTCTTACAGACCCCTCTGTCTAATCCACACCCCTTATTCTCCTCCCACATCACTTATTCTCCCCTTTACAGACCCCTCTGTCCCCCTCTTACAGACCCCACCACCCATCAGAGGGCTCTCTGTAGGCCATGCCCCGTGCCTTCAGTCTCTCCTCTGTGCTGCCCACATCACCCGGCCTTGTACTGCAGCCCTGCCACATCATGACAGCAGCTTGTAGATAAGAACATGGCTGTCACACAGGGCCAGTGGCGTGGCCGGGCAGGGATCCAGGTGATCTCACCCCTAGCGGTGTCACCCAGTGCGGTCCACAACAGCCCATTTTTTTATTAGGGCTAATACAATTGTTGTGCCGGGGTGGAAGGATGCAATGGGGTGTTGCAGAGTGGTAGTGGTACTGAATCCTATCAATAGTCCCTATCCCTATCTTATATGAAGGATAGCCTTATACCTATCCCTATCTTATATGAAGGATAGCCTTATGCCCATCCCTATCTTATATGAAGGATAGCCTTATGCCTATCTCTATCTTATATGAAGTATAGTCTTATACCTATCCCTATCTTATATTAAGGATAGCCTTATGCCTATCTCTATCTTATATGAAGGATAGCCTTATGCCTATCTCTATCTTATATGAAGGATAGCCTTATGCCTATCTCTATCCTATATGAAGGATAGCCTTATGCCTATCCCTATCTTATATGAAGGATAGCCTTATACCTATCCCTATCTTATATGAAGGATAGCCTTATGCCCATCCCTATCTTATATGAAGGATAGCCTTATGCCTATCTCTATCTTATATGAAGTATAGTCTTATACCTATCCCTATCTTATATTAAGGATAGCCTTATGCCTATCTCTATCTTATATGAAGGATAGCCTTATGCCTATCTCTATCTTATATGAAGGATAGTCTTATACCTATCCCTATCTTATATGAAGGATAGCCTTATACCTATCTTATATGAAGGATAGCCTTATGCCCATCCCTATCTTATATGAAGGCTAGCCTTATGTCTATCCCTATCTTATATGAAGGCTAGCCTTATGCCTATCCCTATCTTATATGAAGGATAGCCTTATGCCTATCCCTATCATGAAGGATAGCCTTATGCCTATCTCTATCTTATATGAAGGATAGCCTTATGCCTATCCCTATCTTATATGAAGGATAGCCTTATGCCTATCCCTATCTTATATGAAGGATAGCCTTATGCCTATCTCTATCTTATATAAACTATAGCCTTATGTCTATCCCTATCTTATATGAAGGATAGCCTTATGCCTATCTCTATCTTATATGAACTATAGCCTTATGCCTATCTTATATCAAGGATAGCCTTATACATATCTTATATGAAGGATAGCCTTATGCCCATCCCTATCTTATATGAAGGCTAGCCTTATGTCTATCCCTATCTTATATGAAGGATAGCTTTATGCCTATCCCTATCATGAAGGATAGCCTTATGCCTATCTCTATATTATATGAAGGATAGCCTTATGCCTATCCCTATCTTATATGAAGGATAGCCTTATGCCTATCCCTATCTTATATGAAGGATAGCCTTATACCTATCTCTATCTTATATGAAGGATAGCCTTATACCTATCTCTATCTTATATGAACTATAGCCTTATGCTTATCCCATACATGTTTAAACTCCTTCACTGTATTTGCAGCGACCACTTCTGCAGGAAGGCTATTCCATGCATCCACTACTCTCTCAGTAAAGTAATACTTCCTGATATTACTGCATAAACCTTTCCCCTCTAATATAAAGCAATGTCATCTTGTGGTTGTTTTTCTTTTTAAATCTCCCCTCCTCTCCTCTCCCCCTTTACTGTCTTGTTTCCCTTTACGTATAGAAACGGATTCTATCATCCCCTCTGTCTCGTCTTTCTTCCATAAGGTCCTTTAACCTTTCCTGGTAAGTTTTATCCTGCAATCCATGTACTAGTTTAGTATCTTCCCTGAACTCTATCCAGTGTATCTATATCCATCTGGAGATACGGCCTCCTGTACTCTCCCCCTATACACCCATAAGCAGTTCCCTCTCTACTGCCAACTCCTCTCCCTATACACCCATGAGCACTTCCCTCTCTACTACCAATACCTCTCCCTATACACCCATGAGCACTTCCCTCTCTACTACCAATACCTCTCCCTATACACCCATGACACTTCCCTCTCTACTGCTAATACCTCTCCCTATACACCCATAAGCTCTTCCCTCTCCCTATACACCCATAAGCCCTTCCCTCTCTACTGCCAATACCTCTCCCTATACACCCATGAGCACTTCCCTCTCTACTGCCAATACCTCTCCCTATACACCCATGAGCACTTCCCTCTCTACTGCCAATACCTCTCCCTATACACCCATGAGCACTTCCCTCTCTACTGCCAATACCTCTCCATATACACCCATGAGCACTTCCCTCTCTTCTGCCAATACCTCTCCCTATACACCCATGAGCACTTCCCTCTCTTCTGCCAATACCTCTCCCTATACACCCATGAGCACTTCCCTCTCCGTATACACTCATGAGCACTTCCCGCTCTACTAAAACGTCTCCCTAAAACACGTCGGCCTGAGGACTAATCTGATATGCGCCCTCTTTATAGACATTAATCCTTTCTGGAGAATCCGCTTACAAATGCATTGCTATGTAAATTTATTCTCCAGAGGCCATGAACAGAAATTCTGCAGCCGAAATGCCACTGTGTACACTATACAGCAGAATTCCACTGAAATCAATGGATCTCTGCTGCAGAGGAATTCTGCTAGGAAAGTCCACTGTGTGAACATGGCCTATTTCTCTCTAAAGCAGGCTTGGGTATCAGACCTATAGGCATCCACGCAATGGAACATCCAAGCAGCAGTGTTTTTCCCTGAAGCATAGCCCTGATATGGTGACCTGCATGAGGACTATTCCTATATGATGAAGCAAAAGAGCGATTATGTGCACTCACCACATGATAAGCGTCTTCAAGAGGCTCAAGGTCAGGGTGACACCGAAGCGCTCGGAGGCAACACCGGCCGTTTCGCACGGTGCTCCGTGCTTATTCCGGCCTCCTTGGAGGCCGGAAGAAGCACGGAGTACCGTGCGAAATGGCTGACGTTGCCTCCTAGCGCTTCAGTGTGTCGCCCACGGACATAGCCCGCACTTTGAGCCTCTTGGATTAAAGACGCTTATCATGCGGTGAGTGCACGTAATCGCTCTTTTGCGTTATTATGTATTTTTTTTATCAACTGGTGCCAGAAGTTAATTACTTCTATTAAAAAAAAAATCTTAATCCTTCCAGTACTTATCAGCTGCTGAATACTAGAGGAAATTCTTTTCTTTTTGGAACACCGTGCTCTCTGCTGACATCTCTGTTCATTTTAGGAACTGTCTAGAGCAGCATATGTTTGCTATGGGGATTTTCTCCTACTCTGGACAGTTCTTAAAATGGACAGAGGTGTCAGCAGAGAGCACTGTGGTCGTGATGTCAGCAGAGAGCTCTGTTCCAAAAAGAATAATTTCTTCTGTAGAATTCAGCCGCTAATAAGTACTGAAAGGATTAAGATTTTTTTATTAAATAGAAGTAATTTACAAATCTGTTTAACTTTTTGGCACCAGTTGATTTAAAAAAAAAAAAAGTTTTCCACCAGAGTACCCCTTTAAAGGGGTAGTCCAGTGGTGAAAAACTTATCCCCTATCCTAAGGATAGAGGATAAGTTTGAGATTGCGGGGGGTCCGACCGCTGGGGCCCCCCGCGATCTCGCTGTACGGGGCCCCGGCTCTCGGCCCAGATAGCGGCGGCCAACACGCCCCCTCAATACATCTCTATGGCAGAGCCGGAGATTGCCGAAGGCAGCGCTTGGGCTCTGCCATAGAGTTGTATTGAGGGGGCGTGTCGGCCGCCGCCTCGTGCGGAGGTCGACACGCCGCCTTCCCGCGGGCTGTTGGGGCTCCGTACAGGAGATCGCAGGGGGCCCCAGCTGTCGGACCCCCCCGTGATCTGCAACTTATCCCCTATCCTTAGGATAGGGGATAAGTTGCTCACCACTGAGTCACCACTGGACTACTCCTTTAAGGTAACCCTACAGGCTGGTTTTCCAATGTATTCAGTTTTGTATTTGGAAGGAACTCCCAAAAAGTTTCTCGAAGAGCCATACAAACCTGCATATAAATGATGCTTAGACAAAAAGGGGTATTTATAGCAGCACAAGGACTGTATATATACGAATAACAGGGGTCATGTCCCGGGAAGAAAAAATAAAAATGCGTGGGAACTCAAAGATTTCCAGCAGGACTCCTAATAATGGGAACTGTATTCCTGCGATGGAAAAAGTGCAGGAACTCCATTCCTCTGCGTTCCTGCAGGACTTAAGCCCTGACTAAGGGTACATTCAGACGAGTGGATTTTCCACGCGTATTTCGCTGCGGATCCACCGCTGAAGGACCTCTGTATGCTGTCTTTACATGTGCCTGCTCGGAATGGCAACACGTTGCTATGAGCAGACACACTGCTATGTGCAAGTCGCCGCAGCTCTCAGCCTAGCTCAGAGCAGGGGGAGCGGCCGCGATGTGTGCAAGTATACCGCGCATGCGCAGCGACTCGCACATTGCTTCAGTGTGTCTGCACGTGGCTGCGTATTGCCGCTCCAAGCAGGTACATGTAAAAAGGCAGAACAGAGGGGTCCTTCAGCGGTGGATCAGCAGCGTAAAACACGTAAATCCGCTCGTGTGAACGTACCGTGATACTGTGCAAAGATCTAGTTAGTGGTGTACTGTAGAGAAATATAACTTATCCCCTATCCCAGTGTTTCCCAACCAGGGTGCCTCAAGCTGTTGGCTGTCCGGGCATGTTGGCAGTTGTAGTTCTGCAATAGCTGGAGGCACCCAGGTTGGGAAACACAGAGGAGGGGAGGGGTCAGACCACTGATACCCTGACAATCTCCTGCACGTTGCCCCGGCAGTCCACAAGAAGCGGGCATGCCGACCCCTGCAGGAAGCAGCAGCCGACAGGTCTCCTCCATGTGTCTATATAGGATACATGGAGGGGGCGGGGTCAGCATGCCCCCTTCCTGCGGACTGCCTGCAGGATATCATGGGGAGTCCCAGCGGTCAGAGCCCCCGCCATCTATAAATTATCAGAGAATGTTCATTGCGGTTATGGAGTTTCCGCAGTGTATCCCATTGAAGACAATTAGAGATGAGCGAATTTACAGTAAATTTGATTCGTCATTAACTTCTCGGCTCGGCAGTTGATGACTTATCCTGCATAAATTAGTTCAGCTTTCAGGTGCTCCCGTGGGCTGGAAAAGGTGGATACAGTCCTAAGAAACTCTTTCCTAGGATGGTATCCACCTTTTCCAGCCCACCGGAGCACCGGAAAGCTGAACTAATTTATGCAGGATAAGACATCAACTGCCGAGCCGAGAAGTTCGTGACTAATCGAATTTACTGTAAATTCGCTCATCTCTAAAGACAATAGGAGGCTTCTAAAACAAAGAAGCAGTAGGTCCAGCACTCTTCTTAGCAGCTTTATTGTAACAGCACTCGGATAAAATCAGCCAATACATCAAACGCGTTTCGAGCGCATGCGCTCTTTTTCGGTGATGTCACAGGTAAGTCCAGGTGAGGTTAAATACCTTTCCATCTAAGGCTGTGTCCACACTACGTTTTGTCCCATACGGGAGCGCATACGGCAGGGGGGAGCTAAAATCTCGCGCTCCCGTATGTCATTCATTTCAATGAGCCGACCGGAGTGAAACGTTCGGTCGGCTCATTTTTGCGCCGTATGCGCTTTTACAACCGGACCTAAAACCGTGGTTGACCACAGTTTTAGGTCCGGTTGTAAAAGCGCATACGGCGCAAAAATGAGCCGACCGAACGTTTCACTCCGGTCGGCTCATTGAAATGAATGACATACGGGAGCGCATACGGTCACATACGGGAGCGCGAGGTTTTAGCTCCCCCCTGCCATATGCGCTCCCGTATGGGACAAAACGTAGTGTGGACCCAGCCTTAGGGAGGGGGAAAGAACTTGCTCCTAGCCCCACCTCTCACTGGAAACCTGTGACACAGTTCACATTAGTAAAAACAAACATTGATTTAAGATATATAAAATCTATAAAGAACATGCATGCAATAAATAAATCTGAAAACCAGAGCACTCGAACATCTAAATGATAGTACACTCACTGCGGTGAGACAACGATCTGCGGCATCTGTGCATTTTCGTTCTGTACACGCTGGTAAATTAAATTCCTTCAAAATCTTTGCCATTGAGCATGTGAAAATGGGAACAAGAGGTGGTTGTATAAGAAAAAAAAAAACTTGCAGATCGTGAGGCTTATTGGCAGTTCACATTGGGGACTCGTTCCCCGATGGGACTTAAATGTCAGTCATGAACTGTTGTTCCACTATTAATATTTAATATCTAACATTATATATAGCATAAATTGTTAGGTAAAACATTACCAATTATAATCATAGTATTCTTGTAAACCTCTTGTTCCCATTTCTTTGATCCCACAATTGTATGAACAATATGGCAATATTTATTGCATGCATGTTCTTTATAGATTTTATATATCTTAAGGGTACATTCCCACACGGCGTATTTGCTGCGTATTTGCTGCTGCGTATTTTATTTTCTCTGTTGAAGTCAATGGGTAGGAAAATACGCAGCAACAAATACGCAGCAAAATACGCCGTGTGGGAACGTACCCTAAATCAATGTTTGTTTTTACTAATGTGAACTGTGTCACAGGTTTCCAGTGAGAGGTGGGGCTAGGAGCAAGTTCTTTCCCCCTCCCTAAGATGGAAAGGTATTTAACCTCACCTGGACTTACCTGTGACATCACCGAAAAAGAGCGCATGCGCTCGAAACGCGTTTGATGTATTGGCTGATTTTATCCGAGTGCTGTGTTACAATAAAGCTGCTAAGAAGAGTGCTGGACCTACTGCTCTTTGTTTTACTATTGGGTGTTGGCTGGACACTGATTGGTGCACATTGGAGGGGTTTTGGTGAGCTGGACAAGTGTCAATAGGAGGCTGCTGTACTGGAATAACTCCGGTACAACTCCTATATACTGTGCATGGGGACTTGCTATACACAGCGTCGAAGTAGTGGTAGATCAGTTAGTATCAAGTAGAGATAAGCGAAGTTACAGTAATTCGATACGTCACGAACCTCGCGGCTCAGCAGTTGATGACTTTAGCCTACATCAATTAGTTCAGCTTTCAGGTGCTCCGGTGGGCTGGAAAAGGTGGGTACAGTCCTAGGAGACTCTCTCCTAAGGCTGCATTCACACCTTGTTTTTGCAATACAGTTCCCGCATGTGTTTTCAATGTGAAAACCATATACGGAACTGTATTGAAAACCGTATGCATTGACTCTCCATTGAAAACCTTATGCCAAAACGATGCATCCTGTACGGTTTTGTCCGTTATTTTTCCCGTACCCAAAATCGTAGTCTACCACGGTTTTTGGTCTGGGTGAAACAAATTATTAAACCGTATAAGTTTTTTATTTATTTATTTTTTTAACATGGGAGTCAATGGGAACCGTACAGAACTGTATTTGCGTACGGTTCCATCCAGTTTGCACCATATGGTTTTTGACTTTAAAGTTTTTCTTGTTTGATTGAAATTCCAAGAAAACTTTATTCATAACGGAGTGAAAAGTAAAAAATGTACACTTTTTTTTCTTACAAAACTGATGCAACCGGACATCATTTTTCAAACCGTATACGGTTTTTAACTGTATATGGTTTAAAATTTGTACACATTTTGATACAGTTTAGTCAGGTTTTGAGGAATCCGTTTTCCATCAAAAACCTGATATGGGAACTGTATTGCCAAAACGTGGTGTGAATGCAGCCTTAGACTGTACCCACCTTTTCCAGCCCACCGGAGCACCTGCAAGCTGAACAAATTTATGCAGGCTAAAGTCAGCAAATGCTGAGCCGCGAGGTTCGTAACTAGAGATGAGGACTTACAGTAAATTCGATTCGTCACGAACTTCTCGGCTCTGCAGTTGATGACTTATCCTGCATAAATTAGTTCAGCTTTCAGGTGCTCCGGTGGGCTGGAAAAGGTGGATACAGTCCTAGGAGACTCTTTCCTAGGACTGTATCCACCTTTTCCAGCCCACCGGAGCACCGGAAAGCTGAACTAATTTATGCAGGAAAAGTCATCAACTGCCGAGCCGAGAAGTTTGTGACGAATCGAATTTACTGTAAGTTCGCTCATCTCTAGCAGCCATACTTCGCTCATCTCTAGTACCAAGTCATTGCCAGGAGCAGTGAAGAGCTGTAGTATCACAGAGCGAGGGGAGGAACCCCGAATATAAATACGTAAAAGCACATCTGACTCCAGGGGGCACACAGACAATTTATCAACAAATGATGGTGGGTTTTATTTTCTACTTATTCTACAATAACATTGAAGCCAGAGCAGTGAGAAAAAGCAGGCGGTGGACAGCATACAGGTGCGGGCAGCCCCCCTCCCCCACAACAAAACTGAGCAGAAAGGACATCTCACAAATTTTTATTTCTTAAAAATGTTTCTTGGCATAAAAATTAAAAAGGTTACAGGGTTATAATGAGACGGAAGTAAAAATTACTGCATATTACTCCCAGCTAAGCAGGAGGATGCAGGGCAGGACGGAGCCCTCCATTTGGGACATTCACACCGGTGACCGCCACAAGGTGTCCTTCGGGGGGGACATTTCTGCAATACACCTCACAAGGTTTTGTATTTTCTAAGCTTGACAAAAAAATAAAAACACACGTTGAAAGGAGATCAAGTCCATGACCCTTTACATGCGCCGCACTTTCTTCACAAAAGGATTTTTTGCTTTTTTTGTTTTAATGTAGAAAAAAAATATAAAGGAAACAAAATAAAAAGAAATATACAATCCAAGCCCCCTGTGCTGCCTTCCCCTGCGTTATGACTTCTTTCACCGATATCCACGGTAGCCACCATAATAATCCCAGTATTGTTGTCTGTCATTGTAGTTCTGCCACTGCTGAAAGAGGAAAATACAGGTTATTGAAAAGCAGAGGCATGTATGTATGTATGTATGTATGTATGTATATATGTATGTATGTATATATGTATATATGTATATATGTATATATGTATATATGTATATATGTATATATGTATATATGTATATATGTATATATATATATATATATATATGTGTATATGTATATATATATATATATGTATATATATATATATATATATATATATATATATATATATATATATATATATATATATATATATATATATATATATATATATATTTAATATATATATTTATTTAATATATAATATATATTTATTTTTAATATATTTAATATATATTTATTTTTTAATATATTTAATATATAATATATATATTTATTTTTTAATATATTTAATATATAATATATATATTTAATATATAATATATATATATATATATATATATATATATATTTTAATATATATATATTTTTTTTTTTAATAAGTAAATAAAATATATATTTTCATACACATTTATAAAAAACTAATGACTTTTTATATAAACATTTTTTTGTTTTATAAATATATATAACCCAGAGGAAGCTGCTGTATACCACATCAACTGTATAGACAATTCAACATGCATATGTGCTGAACCAAACGTATAGTGGTCTCTAGTAATCTAAGTCCAACAGAACCAAGCAGCATCCACTTTAGTGCGGTGTTTCCCAACCAGGTTGCCGCCAACTGTTGCAAAATAGAGATGAGCGAACTTACAGTAAATTCGATTTGTCACGAACTTCTCGGCTGTTGATGACTTCTCCTGCGTAAATTATTTCAGCCTTCAGGTGCTCCGGTGGGCTGGAAAAGGTGGATACAGTCCTAGGAAAGAGTCTCCTAGGACTGTATCCACCTTTTTCAGCCCAGGGAAGCACCTGAAGGCTGAACCAATTTACGCAGGAAAAGTCATCAACTGCCGAGCCGAGAAGTTCGTGACGAATCAAATTTACTGTAAGTTCGCTCATCTCTATTGCAAAACTCTAGCTTGGGCTTGCAGTTTTGCAACAGCTGGAGACACAGTGGTAAAGAAACATTGGTTTAGTCTGTATACAAATCCTGTATAATGATTAGGGATTATTGGGCAAAACCACCTTAAGGTGTAAATTAAAAGAAGCACTCAATGCCAACATTATTCTGCACACTGATCTGCCTGTATTCTCCTCCTTCCAGTGTCATCTGTTTCATCCCAGCTCAGATTCACCTGTACATTTCATTACTACACAGCTGGGTCAGGTGACCAAAACAAGAAAAAAATAAAAAAAGATTCCCATTCTGAACTAATGTAAACTACAAACTTACCCCTCCCCGGTTCTGTGGTCTGTAGTTCTGCTGTTGTCCGTAGTATCTATTTTGCTGGTCAGAATAGCGATCGTAGAAATTCTGGTAGCCACCCTGGAGATTCATTGAGAGAATAAAGTGAACATAAGATGATATATATATATATATATATATATATATATATATATATATAAGATTTTTATATCTAGCCTTCTACCCACCTCTACTAATAAGACCATTTTCCCTACGAAATGTATTTTATACATGAAAGAATTTATCAAGCAGTGAAATTTATCAAAAAGTCACAATTTTGCACCTCTCAAATAGATTTATAAAATGTCGCACTCCGTAAACTCCCCCCCCCCCACCATAGTGACTTTCTGAATACAAGCAAAGCCCAGTCTAATGCACTAGACCTGCGTTTCTCAACCATGTTGCAAAACTACAACTTCCAGCATGCCCAGACAGCCAAAGGATATCCTGGCAGTGGGGGGGTGGGGGTGGTGTCCTGGAATTACCACGGCTAATACGCTTGTCGTTGACCTCACTGAGATAGAAGACACTCCCCCAATTCAGACAATAGGGAATAAGTGTCGGTGGCTGCAGATCCCCTTTAATCTATGGTGCAGCTAGCTTGGTACCAGTTCACATTAAAGGGGTACTCCACTGCCCCAGCCTCCAAAACATTTAGTTCAGAACTCTGGGTGCGGGGGTCGTGACATCACACCACGCCCCCTCAATGCAAGTCTATGGGAGTGGGCGTGACGTTAGTCACGCCCCCTCCCATAGACTAGCATTGAGGGGCATGGTGTGACGTCACGACCCCCACAGCCCATACCCATGTTCTGGACACTGGGGCAGTGGAGCACCCCTTTAATTATACCAAATGCACAGCCCCACAAGACAATTCTTAAAATGATGCTCTAACTACTTACCCCTCCTCCTCCTCCACCTCCTCTTTGGGGCGCCCCCCAGTATTGTCGTGGTGGCTGCTGATGATAGGGTTGCGGCCTGGAGTGGTGCATGAACATACGATTGTTGAAGTTCCTTTGTTGCTGGTAGTTTCCTGAGGAGGAGAGAAAAGTCATCCGTCAAGTAATGTAATGGTTTAAAGGGGTATTCTTTATTTTCTCTATCACTTTGATCCCATGATGCAAAATTATAGGTGGAGACCATGTGACCTCTGACCTTGTCAGCACCACTTACCCACAGCACTCAGCTTCGACACTGACAAGACGTCAGAGGTCACACGGTCTCCAAACAGTGCAATGCATGCATTGATAGCCAGAAGACCATGTGACTTCTGACCCATTGTCTCTGGCCTCATGGAACTCTGGGAAAGCTCAGAGAATAGTAAAAACAAATCCTAGCACTTCCTGGTATGGGTCCGGTGCACGAAAACGGTAAAAAGCAACACAGAAAAAAGTAATGCAGGCGTTTTACATACTAATAACTTGCCATCGATAGCTCTTTAAGTCATCTAAAACTTACCACCCCCTCTTCCTCTATCCGTGCGGGCGCGCTTCTGCATACGATTGCCCCTCTTGTCATTGTTTGGTAGCTTCTGGCGCGCTTCCTTTTTAGCCTCAGCCACCAAAGAGTCAGCTTCTTCCTGGCCAAGCTCCGCGTAGATGACCTCTTCTAGAAAGTCATTCTTCGTGGGCATCACAAAGTTAGCTGGGAAAACAAAATATTAAAAAAAGGTTAGAATTCATGGTCTGTGTTAGATGGGCACTGTCACTCTAAAAATAAACTTTTAACATGTTGTAGAGAAAAGCTTTGATCGGTCTGGGTCTGACAAAACTAGCTAGACAAAAAAATAAATAAAAATAAGTCCATATCAGTGTTTCTCAACCAGGGTGCCTCCAGCTGATTCAAAACTACAACTCCCAGCATGCCCGGACAGCCTACGGCTGTCCGGGCATGCTGGGAGTTGTAGTTTTGAAACAGCTGGAGACACCCTGGTTGGAAAAATACTGATCTATGGGATTGTCCCGGTCAGCTGCACCTCTCTCCCCGCTCACACTAACAATCTGTCAAATTTGTCAGGGTCTGAACACTCCGACCCCGACTGATCAAAAAAACTTTCAAACATGTCTCTAGGACAGGTCAAATTTGTAGTCATCTGATACCTTTCATTTCCAGGAGCACATAGTCAGGAACAATCTCCCCCTCGGTCTCCTTGCGGGATTCCAACCTTTTCTTCCACTCGTCATCCTTGAGGACCAGCACAACGGCTTTGCGCTGGTACCCCTTAAAACAGTGCATCTTCCTGCGCTGGGCCGAGCTGTAGACCGTGCACTGCAAGATAAAAAGTTTAGATTAACAGGTCAGAAGTCACAAGACAAAAAGCCCTATAAAAAAAATTATATTATATATATATATATATATATATATATATATATATATATATATATATATATATATATATATATATATATATATATATATATAATATATATATAAAATTTATTATTAATTATTTAAAAAATTCTATATTTTTTAATAATTATTTTTTTTTAAATTAATTTTATATACTATGTATATAAAACATTAATAAAAACCATTATTTAAAAAAAAAAAAAAATAATAATAATTACCGTATATAATCGAGTATAAGCCGACCCCAATATAAGCAGAGGCCCCTAATTTCACCCCAAAAACCAGGGAAAAGTTATTGACTCGACTATAAACCTAGGGTGGGAAATACATCATCCCCCCCCTGTCATCATCCAGACCCGTCATCCAGACCCTCATCATCATCACCTGTCATCATCCAGACCCCCGTCATCATCCCACCCCCCCCCTTTCATTATCACCGCTTGTCAATGTCTGATACAGTGGTCTTCAACCTGCGGACCTCCAGATGTTTCAAAACTACAACTCTCAGCAAGCCCGGGCCGCCATCGGCTGTCCCGGCTTGCTGGGAGTTGTAGTTTTGAAACATCTGGGAGGTCTGCAGGTTGAAGACCACTGCGGCCTTCGACATCATCCAGCCCTCCCCCCCTCTCACCCCCTTTAGTTCTGTACTCCCCTCCGCTCGGCAGGAAGTTAGGGTGCGCTGGTTCGGGCCATCCGTGCTGCACGGACCGTCCGTTGGGGAGGGATAGTCGTTCCAGGCTGTCCATCTTCACCGGGGGGGGGGGGGGGGGGGCTTCTTCTACGCGCTTCGGGCCCGGAATAGAAACGTTGCCTTGATGACAACGCACAGGGACGTTACTCATGAACGTCCCTGTGCGTCGTCGTCAAGGCAACGTGACTATTCCAGGGCCGGGCCCGAAGCGCGGAGAAGAGGCCCCCCGGTTAAGATGGACAGCCCGGAACGACTATGGCTCCGCACCGGACGGTCCCTGCAGCACAGGTGGCCCGGACCAGCGCACACCAACGTCCTGCCGAGCGGAGGAGAGTACAGAACTAGAGGGGGCGAGGGTCTGGATGATGTCGAAGGCCGCAGTGGTCTTCAACCCTCGGACCTCCAGATGTTTCAAAACTACAACTCCCAGCAAGCCCGGACAGCAGATGGCTGCCCGGGCTTGCTGGGAGTTGTAGTTTTGAAACATCTGGAGGTCCGCAGGTTGAAGACCACTGAGGGCAGAGAGTTCTAAGCCGAGGGGGGTGTTTTCATCACGAAAAATCGTGCTGAAAAACTCGGCTTATACTCTAGTATATACGATAGATATATAATAAATAAATTATATATACATACATATATATACACACATACATATATATATATATATATATACATAGATAATAAATAATTTTATTAAAATGTTTCATAAAAAACTTAAAAAATAATAAATAAAAAAACATTTATATACATATTTAGAATTAATAAATAAATAATTGTTTATAAAAAACAAAACATTTATTATTAAAAATATATAATTTTTTTTAAATTATATACATATATACACACACACACACATATACACATACATATACACACACACAGCTATATCTCTGAATCCATGTGTTCCTGTCCTCTTACCTGATCAATGATGTAATTCCCTTTTTTGCGTGCAGCCACTGGTATCAGCCTGATAAGACATTGTGTTGCCACCTGCACGAGGTGATCCTTCGCTTTTTCGTCCTGCTCTGGGGTATCCGGACCAGCTGTCTGTAAGGATAACACAAGCCAGAGTAGAGGATTACTTTACAATATTACAAATGAAAAACTGCTGCTTTTAATCAAGATGTAGCTAGTGGTGAATATACCAGCAGCAATACTAGCAATAGAAATGCAAGTAATGCTAAGGAGGGAGAAAAAAAATAGTAAATACTACATTTGATGCCCATTTTTATAAATTCTATTGTGTAAGAATTTATCCCTATATATCCAATACTGTATAAGAGCATATACATGTATATTACAAGAACCACCTGTAAAAAAGGCCTTATTCTTAAAGTGTACCTCTCATGAACCAAACTTTTATATATTGAAGATAAAGCTCTACTGAACTTTTTAATTGCTTTAAAAAAAAAAAAAAAAAAAAAAAATGTCCTTTCATTTTTTTTTTTTACTTTAAAAACTTCTCCACTAGGGGTCTCCCTAGCAATCCTGTCAGCAAGCATTTCGGACTCAGTGAGTGAGTCTGAAATAGCTCTCCACCGGTCAGACAGAAAAACAGGGGGGAGGGAGTACTGAGCTGTACACAAGCAAGGAGTGAACAGAGAGGATACATTCCCTTTTCTCTTTTTATCCATTCCTCTCCCCTCTGTCCACTTCCCACATGGCTAATTATATATGCACTGCTTATCTCTGCTCTCTCCACAGAAGTCTGTTGCTATGACCACCTTCTCTTACTCTGTGCTTACAACGGAGCTACTGAAGGGCATAGAAAACATTTATTTTTAGGGGTTTTTAAAGAAAAATAAATGCAGGGATAGACTTTTCCAGAGTCAGGGACAGATGGGGAGGGTGGGAGGATTAGGGAACATTTAGATGGTGATAGGTACTCTTTAAGCTATCAGAAGACACAAAGCACAGGAAATGATCTACACACAAGTTTTCCCAATCAGGGTCCCCCAAGCTGTTGCAAAACTACAACTCCCAGCATGCCCGGACAGCCAAAGGCTGTCCGGGCATGCTTGTAGTTGTAGTTTTGCAAAAGCTGGAGGCACCCTGGTTGGGAAACACTGGTCTGTGTCTTCGTGCAAAGAAAATAAAAAAAACAAACAACACTGATCAGTCGGGTAAAATCAATGCGGTATTAAAAAAAAAATAAATAAATAAATAAAGATGAATGAATAAAAAAATCTGGGCCACTGCATTTTTTGGAGTAGTAAATTTACTTTTTTTTTTTTTTTTAAATGAAGTTAATTCCTTTCTATACCTTCAACTGTGGGATTAATGCTTCTGTAGAAAGGTGCTGGTACCGCTTTTCTGGGTTTTCTTCTTTATGCTTTTTGGCCCAAGTGGTTTTGCCAGTGCCAGGGAGGCCAATCATTAGTAAAACCTGGAGGTGGGGGAAAAAAAAAGGGTGCAAGTTAGGAGAGCTGACAGGTCTGAAGAGGGGAGGATCTTTATTTGTAAGGGGTCTTTAACAAGATCACAAAGTGTCTTTCCTGGGACCACCAATCAAGTAGATCCAAGGGGAAAAACTGAAAGTGAAAGTTTCAAGGAAATTTGTATTTTTTTTTATATCAACTGGCTCTGGAAAGTTAAACCGATTTGTAAATTACTTCTATTAAAAAAATCTTAATCCTTCCAGTACTTATGAGCTGCTGAATTTGAGTTCTTTTCTGTTTAAGTGCTCTCTGATGACACGTGTCTCGGGAACTGTCCAGAGTAGAAGCAAATCCCCATGGAAAACCTCTTCTACTCTGAGCAGTTCCCGAGACAAGCAGAGATGTCAGCAGAGAGCACTGTTGCCACACAGAAAAGAACAACTCAACTTCAGCAGCTGATCATTATTGAAAGGATTAAGATTAATAGAAGTAATTTACAAATCTGTAACTTTCTGGAGCCAGTTGAAAAATAATACCCCTTTAACTCCCAGTAGCAGAATCACATGCAGATTGGCATGGTCAGAGCTTAAAAGTTGAGATCCATTAATAGAAAAACAGGCTAATTTCTTCCAAAAAAAACAGTGTCACCCCTGTCCTCAGGTTGTGTGCGGTATTACAACTTGCTCTATTCACTTCAATGGAACCGAGCTGCAGCACCACAGCCTGTATAACGGTGTTTAATGTTGTGTCCCCTCAAAAAAGAAATAAATAAATAGCCATTAAGGTCTAATCCTTGTAAACAAAAAGTGAGAACACCCCTTGGGCTATGACCACACGTAGGAATTTCCGTGCAGAATTCTGCGTGTAGATTTCGCAGCAGCAGAGTCTTGTTAAATTTAACAGGATTCCGCTGTGCAGTGCACACGGCAGAAATTCCGATTCCAGTGTCTGCAGAAAGAAGGACCATATCCATTGTTTCTGCATACTCCGCACGGAATGCATAGCCGTCTATGAGCTGGCACATACCCATGCAGTCCTAGCGCAGGCATGTTTCTGCTGGCACCGTAGTCTGTGGAATGTCTGCACGTGAACATATGTCTGTGAACATAGCCTAAGGGGCAATGTCCAAATTGGACCCAAATGTCATTTTGCGTGGCCCACATAGTTTTCCAGCACTGCCTTAAAAGGGTACTCCACTGCTAAACATGTTGTCCCCTATAAAAAGGATCGGGGATAAGATGTCTGATTGCAGGGGTACGGCTGTTGGGGACCCCCACAATCTCTTTGCCGCAGCACCGCAGTAATCTGGTGCATGTAGCGAACTCCGCTCCGTGCTGGATGACCGGCGAACACAGCCGCAACCCCCCCCCCTTTTTCATAGACATGAGTGGAGGCCTAGGCTTCTGTGACCGCAGAGCCAGCCTAGAGTTAGCGGGGGTCCCTGCGGCCGGACCCCCACACGATCAGACATGTTATCCCCAATCCTTTGGATAGGGGATAACATGTCTAGGGGTGGAGTACCCCTTTAAGCCACTTGGGCATGGAGTTCAGAGCTTCACAGGAGTCCTATTCCATTTCTCCATGATGACATCACAGAGCTGGTGGATGTTCGTGACCTTGTGCTGCCCACCTTCTGTTTAGTGATGTCCCAACAGGGCTCTCCCGCTACATACCTCACACTCTTCCGTAGTTGTAGGTGGAAGTGGTGTCCTCGTCAGGTCCTCAGACTGGAAGTCTTTTAGAAATGAGAAGCCCTCGGGGGGTGAGTGCCAGGGTTCTTCCCTTTGCCCAAAGTTCACCTGGAAACTGCAGCCTTTGCACAAGATGTGGGGCAGTAGTGCTTGCTCCCCCAAAGTACTTTTATCCACAGTAAAAGCTTGACCCAAGTCAGTGCCGTTCTTAGAGAAGGAAATATCCACTGGGTCAGCATCTAGGTTCTGTACAAGAGAGAAAACAGGAGGCATCAAACTAAGAGGCTGTACGGGCATGCTGGGAGTTTTAGTTTCGCAACAGCTGGAGACATAGGGGGGAGATTTATGAAAACCTGTGCAGGGGAAGTTGCTGAGTTGCCCATAGCAACCAGAGGCCTCTTCAAAAATGAAAGAAGTGATCTGATTGGTTACTATGGGCAACTCAGCAACTCTTCCTCTGGACAGGTTTTGATAAATCTCCCCTATACTGTTTGGAAAACACAGGTTTAAAGGGGTACTCCACTGGAATACAATGTTTTTAAATCAACTGATGCCAGAAAGTTAAACAGATTTGTAAATTACTTCTATATAAAAAAAAAAAAAAAAAAAAAGTAATTCTTCCAGTACTTAGCTGCTGTCTGTCTGACCAGTGCTCTCTGCTGACACCTCTGTCCATTTTAGGAACTGTCCAGAGCAGGAGAGGTTTTTTATGGGGATTTGCTCCTACTCTGGACAGTTTCTAAAATGGACAGAGATGTCAGCAGAGAGCACTGTGGTCATACAGAAAGGAAATTAAAAGAGAAAAGCACTCCCTGTGGATCACACAGCATTTGATAAGTACTGTAAGGATTAAAAAAATGTTAAAAGGGGTACTCTGGTGGAAAACCTTTTTTTAAATCAACTGGTGCCAGAAAGTTAGACATTTGTAAATTACTTCTATTAAAAAAATCTTAATCCTTCCAGTACTTATTAGCTGCTGAATACTACAGAAGAAATGATTTTCTTTTGGGAGCACAATGCTCTCTGCTGACATCGCGAGCACAGTGCTCTCTGCTGACATCAGTCCATTTTAGGAACTGTCCAGAGCAGCATATGTTTGCTATGGGGATTTTCTTCTACTCTGGACAGTTCTTAAAATGGACAGAGGTGTCAGCAGAGAGCACTGTGCTCGTGATGTCAGCAGAGAGCTCTGTGTTCCAAAAAGAAAAGAATTTCCTCTGTAGTATTCAGCAGCTAATAAGTACTGGAAGGATTATGATTTTTAATAGAAGTAATTTACAAATCCGTTTAACTTTCTGGCACCAGTTGATTTAAAACAATTTTCCAGTGGAGTACCCCTTTAATGTGGCAGATTTGGTCCGGAAATTTCTGCAACTAAATACCTGTTCCATTAAACTTAATTAGAATATTTCAAATGAACAAAACAACTAAAAGAGTTCCTGCCACATACAAATTTGCACGTACCATATCGGCAGCAGATTTGATGCTGCGTGTACCTACTTAATTTTATAAGAGCATCAATACTGCAGAGGATAAGTTACGTGCGAATATACCCTAAATTATCAACTTACAGCCAGACAGCCAATCACATCGTTGACTTCAAAGGATTCTCCATAGGGTTCAAAGTTTCCGCTGGTGACCTTGAGCCCGCGGCCGTCATAAGCAAAGGACAAGTCATCTTCGCCTGCGAGACATAAGTGAGGGGTAAGCGGCAGTTCAGTAGTGTTCAGCGGAAAATACACAGAAAATAAACCATAGAATGGGGATTTACCCAGCTGAGGAGCAGAGCAGCTCACAGACCAGCCCGCACGGAGCAGAGGAGACTCTGTACTGCCCTCCTTCACAGGAAGCTTCTCAATCACCTGTAAAAGAAATACATTCAATTTTAGCAAACAATTGTTCACAGACCAATATATTACACCAGTGTTTCCCAACCAGGGCGCCACCAGCTGTTGCAAAACTACAACTCCCAGCATACTCCCAAAAATACTGTGACTGCAGCCTTAAAGTGTGTATATTCTATTTTAAAAAAATAAAAACGCGCAGCGGCGTCTATGCAGCGTACTAGGCCGGAGCCTGCCCAGAGTGGAGAAGATGACCGCCGGAGAAGGATAGCCTGGACCGGTTCACCCTCCACCCGGAACGCCCCTGGACACTACAGGAAGGATGGATGGCCCGGACCACCCTGACAGGCAGGGGGAGAGAAGCGGGTGGTGGTGACGGCGGCCTATGGCACCGCAAAAGCCACTGCAGTGCATTGATTTAAAGCACCCTCTTTAAATCAATGATCTGCAGCGGTGTCGCGGGGGGGATAAATAGCCGATAATTCATACCGGAATATCGGTATAAGTTATCGGCCCTAACCTCCACCGATTATCGGTATCGTCCCTAAAAACGATATTGGTCGATCCCTACCTAGTACCAGCCAAAATGGTGGCTCATTAACACATGAATACCCAGTGTCCATTATATATTGGTGCATTCAAATAAGGTGATTAACATACCAATACGTCAGACTGAGGAGGGTATTGAAAAGACAAAGAGGCGAACGGCTGACACTTATTCACCAAACACACGATCTGCTGACTACAGTATATGTATGTTAATGTGAAATGTTAACACCCAAGTACATGTATGTTAATAGAAAACAATTGTAAGTGCCTCTCCCAGACAGGAAAGGGATTGTTAAGGTGAAATATAATTAAAAAAACAAAACACCTCACCTTGACTTCAAAATAAGCCTTCCCCTTAGTCACCGCATGAGTCGCTCGAGATCCAGACCAGAGAGAGGGGAATTTCTCAGAAAACAGAGGCCGACCACCAAAACGATCCTTATCCATTTTAAACTGCAGATCACAGGTGGCTACAACCAGAGAGGAGGGAAAGCGACATGACGGATCAATACTGACGTGCAGAGAACCATTCATACCAGTCAGACTTAAAGGGGTTCTCCGGTGAAAGACAACTTTTTTTTTTTTTAAATCAACTAGTGCCAGAACATTACAGATTTGTAAATTACTTCTATATAAAAATCTTAATCTTCCAGTACTTATCAGCTGCTGTATACTACAGAGGAAGTTCTTTTCTTTTTGAATTTCCTTTCAGGCTGACCACAGTGCTCTCTGCTGACACCTCTGTCCATGTCAGGAACTGTCCAGAGCAGGAGAGGTTTGCTATGGGAATTTGCTCCTGCTCTGGACAGTTCCTGACATGGACAGAGGTGCCAGCAGAGAGCACTGTAGTCAGCCAGAAAGGAAATTCAAAAAGAAAAGAACTTCCTCTGTAGTATACAGCAGCTGATAAGTACTGGAAGATTAAGATTTCTTATACAGAAGTAATTTACAAATCGGTTTAACTTTCTGGCACCAATAGATTTTAAAAAAAATAAAAATAATGTGTTTCACCGGAGTACCCCTTTACTCTAAGTTGACGCATTCAGTGGATGAATCTCCAGAAGTCTTAGGGTATGTTCACACTGTGGAATTCTGCGCAGTGAACAGTATTGTCAGTGTGAATGGGTCTTCCGCGAGAAGTACTCACCTTTATCCAGACACACTACACTGTCCTCCACTTCTTCTGCAGCCTCCTCGAAAGGTACAGGTGACTTGGATCTAAGAAAATAATAAATAAAAAGTTTACAACCAAAACTTTAACTAAATATAAGTGCGTATCTTGTTTTGCTGTATATGTGTAACATTATATTATCCCACCAAAAATCTTAATTACTAAAGCAATAGACAAAGTTCATGTTGATACATATTAAGAAGGCTCCACAGGATTTTTAAGACTCCGCTCTGTTGGCAAGAACAATGGGCCTGTGCAGACTGTGCTCCTAATCCAGCCCTATCCTATTACATGCTTAACACCTCTTCCAACGGACGCCATGCAATACCGCATATCCCCTGTAGAGGCCGCTGCAAGAGTACTGTACACCTGAGAGACTCAGCAGAGACTGAAAACAGGTGACCTCCTGTCCCCATCTCTTATATCCTGGATGGACATTATAGAATTTATATAACCCTAAAGTTTTTAACTCCTTTCATGCCATCACTGTGTACTGTATCTCTCTCCCTCCCTCCTCTCTGTATCTCCATCTCTCTCTCTCTCTCCTCTCTGTATCTCCATCTCTCTCCTCTCTGTATCTCCATCTCTCTCCCCTCTCTGCATCTCCATCTCTCTCCCCTCTCTGCATCTCCATCTCTCTCCCCTCTCTGCATCTCCATCTCTCTCCCCTCTCTGCATCTCCATCTCTCTCCCCTCTCTGCATCTCCATCTCTCTCTCTCTCTCTCTCTCTCTCTCTCTCTGTATCTCTCTCTCTCTCTCTCTCTCTCTCTCTGTATCTCCATCTCTCTCTCTCTCTCTCTGTATCTCCATCTCTCTCTCTCTCCTCTCTGTATCTCCATCTCTCTCTCTCTCCTCTCTGTATCTCCATCTCTCTCTCTCTCTCCTCTCTGTATCTCCATCTCTCTCTCTCTCTCCTCTCTGTATCTCCATCTCTCTCTCTCTCTCCTCTCTGTATCTCCATCTCTCTCTCTCTCTCTCTCCTCTCTGTATCTCCATCTCTCTCTCTCTCTCCTCTCTGTATCTCCATCTCTCTCTCTCCTCTCTGTATCTCCATCTCTCTCCTCTCTGTATCTCCATCTCTCTCTCCCCTCTCTGTATCTCCATCTCTCTCCCCTCTCTGCATCTCCATCTCTCTCCGCTCTGTTGGCAAGAACAATGGGCCTGTGCAGACTGTGCTCCTAATCCAGCCCTATCCTATTACATGCTTAACACCTCTTCCAATGGACGCCATACAATACCGCATATCCCCTGTAGAGGCCGCTGCAAGAGTACTGTACACCTGAGAGACTCAGCAGAGACTGAAAACAGGTGACCTCCTGTCCCCATCTCTTATATCCTGGATGGACATTATAGAATTTATATAACCCTAAAGTTTTTAACTCCTTTCATGCCATCACTGTGTACTGTATCTCTCTCCCTCCCTCCTCTCTGTATCTCCATCTCTCTCCTCTCTGTATCTCCATCTCTCTCTCCCCTCTCTGTATCTCCATCTCTCTCTCCCCTCTCTGTATCTCCATCTCTCTCCCCTCTCTGCATCTCCATCTCTCTCCCCTCTCTGCATCTCCATCTCTCTCCCCTCTCTGTATCTCCATCTCTCTCTCTCTCTCTCTCTGTATCTCCATCTCTCTCTCTCTCTCCTCTCTGTATCTCCATCTCTCTCTCTCTCTCCTCTCTGTATCTCCATCTCTCTCTCTCTCTCCTCTCTGTATCTCCATCTCTCTCTCTCTCTCCTCTCTGTATCTCCATCTCTCTCCTCTCTGTATCTCCATCTCTCTCTCCCCTCTCTGTATCTCCATCTCTCTCCCCTCTCTGCATCTCCATCTCTCTCCCCTCTCTGCATCTCCATCTCTCTCTCTCTCTCTCTCTCTCTCTCCTCTCTGTATCTCCATCTCTCTCTCTCTCCTCTCTGTATCTCCATCTCTCTCTCTCTCTCCTCTCTGTATCTCCATCTCTCTCTCTCTCCTCTCTGTATCTCCATCTCTCTCTCTCTCCTCTCTGTATCTCCATCTCTCTCTCTCTCTCCTCTCTGTATCTCCATCTCTCTCCTCTCTGTATCTCCATCTCTCTCTCCCCTCTCTGTATCTCCATCTCTCTCTCCCCTCTCTGTATCTCCATCTCTCTCCCCTCTCTGCATCTCCATCTCTCTCCCCTCTCTGCATCTCCATCTCTCTCCCCTCTCTGCATCTCCATCTCTCTCCCCTCTCTGCATCTCCATCTCTCTCCCCTCTCTGTATCTCCATCTCTCTCTCTCTCTCTCTCTGTATCTCCATCTCTCTCTCTCTCTCCTCTCTGTATCTCCATCTCTCTCTCTCTCTCCTCTCTGTATCTCCATCTCTCTCTCTCTCTCCTCTCTGTATCTCCATCTCTCTCTCTCTCTCCTCTCTGTATCTCCATCTCTCTCCTCTCTGTATCTCCATCTCTCTCTCCCCTCTCTGTATCTCCATCTCTCTCCCCTCTCTGCATCTCCATCTCTCTCCCCTCTCTGCATCTCCATCTCTCTCTCTCTCTCTCTCTCTCTCTCCTCTCTGTATCTCCATCTCTCTCTCTCTCCTCTCTGTATCTCCATCTCTCTCTCTCTCTCCTCTCTGTATCTCCATCTCTCTCTCTCTCCTCTCTGTATCTCCATCTCTCTCTCTCTCTCCTCTCTGTATCTCCATCTCTCTCTCTCTCTCCTCTCTGTATCTCCATCTCTCTCTCTCTCTCCTCTCTGTATCTCCATCTCTCTCTCTCTCTCTCTCTCCTCTCTGTATCTCCATCTCTCTCTCTCTCTCTCTCTCCTCTCTGTATCTCCATCTCTCTCTCTCTCTCTCCTCTCTGTATCTCCATCTCTCTCTCTCTCTCTCCTCTCTGTATCTCCATCTCTCTCTCTCTCTCCTCTCTGTATCTCCATCTCTCTCTCTCTCCTCTCTGTATCTCCATCTCTCTCTCTCTCTCTCTCCTCTCTGTATCTCCATCTCTCTCTCTCTCTCCTCTCTGTATCTCCATCTCTCTCTCTCTCTCCTCTCTGTATCTCCATCTCTCTCTCTCTCTCTCTCCTCTCTGTATCTCCATCTCTCTCTCTCCTCTCTGTATCTCCATCTCTCTCTCTCTCTCTCTCTCCTCTCTGTATCTCCATCTCTCTCTCTCTCTCCTCTCTGTATCTCCATCTCTCTCTCTCTCTCTCCTCTCTGTATCTCCATCTCTCTCTCTCCTCTCTGTATCTCCATCTCTCTCTCTCTCTCTCCTCTCTGTATCTCCATCTCTCTCTCTCTCTCCTCTCTGTATCTCCATCTCTCTCCTCTCTGTATCTCCATCTCTCTCTCCCCTCTCTGTATCTCCATCTCTCTCTCCCCTCTCTGTATCTCCATCTCTCTCCCCTCTCTGCATCTCCATCTCTCTCCCCTCTCTGCATCTCCATCTCTCTCTCTCTCTCTCTCTCTCTCTCTCTCTCTCTCTCTCTGTATCTCCATCTCTCTCTCTCTCTCCTCTCTGTATCTCCATCTCTCTCTCCTCTCTGTATCTCCATCTCTCTCTCTCTCTCCTCTCTGTATCTCCATCTCTCTCTCTCTCTCCTCTCTGTATCTCCATCTCTCTCTCTCTCTCCTCTCTGTATCTCCATCTCTCTCTCTCTCCTCTCTGTATCTCCATCTCTCTCTCTCTCTCCTCTCTGTATCTCCATCTCTCTCTCTCTCTCCTCTCTGTATCTCCATCTCTCTCCTCTCTGTATCTCCATCTCTCTCTCCCCTCTCTGTATCTCCATCTCTCTCTCCTCTCTGCATCTCCATCTCTCTCCCCTCTCTGCATCTCCATCTCTCTCTCCTCTCTGTATCTCCATCTCTCTCTCTCTCTCCTCTCTGTATCTCCATCTCTCTCTCTCTCTCCTCTCTGTATCTCCATCTCTCTCTCTCTCTCCTCTCTGTATCTCCATCTCTCTCTCTCTCTCCTCTCTGTATCTCCATCTCTCTCTCTCTCTCCTCTCTGTATCTCCATCTCTCTCTCTCTCCTCTCTGTATCTCCATCTCTCTCTCTCTCTCCTCTCTGTATCTCCATCTCTCTCTCTCTCTCCTCTCTGTATCTCCATCTCTCTCTCTCTCTCCTCTCTGTATCTCCATCTCTCTCTCTCTCTCTCCTCTCTGTATCTCCATCTCTCTCTCTCTCTCCTCTCTGTATCTCCATCTCTCTCTCTCTCTCCTCTCTGTATCTCCATCTCTCTCTCCTCTCTGTATCTCCATCTCTCTCTCCTCTCTGTATCTCCATCTCTCTCTCTCTCTCTCTCCTCTCTGTATCTCCATCTCTCTCTCTCTCTCTCCTCTCTGTATCTCCATCTCTCTCTCTCTCTCCTCTCTGTATCTCCATCTCTCTCTCTCTCCTCTCTGTATCTCCATCTCTCTCTCTCCTCTCTGTATCTCCATCTCTCTCTCTCCTCTCTGTATCTCCATCTCTCTCTCTCCTCTCTGTATCTCCATCTCTCTCTCTCCTCTCTGTATCTCCATCTCTCTCTCTCCTCTCTGTATCTCCATCTCTCTCTCTCTCTCTCTCTCTCCTCTCTGTATCTCTCTCTCTCTCTCTCTCTCCTCTCTGTATCTCCATCTCTCTCTCTCTCTCCTCTCTGTATCTCCATCTCTCTCTCTCTCTCTCCTCTCTGTATCTCCATCTCTCTCTCTCTCTCCTCTCTGTATCTCCATCTCTCTCTCTCTCTCCTCTCTGTATCTCCATCTCTCTCTCTCCTCTCTGTATCTCCATCTCTCTCTCTCTCTCCTCTCTGTATCTCCATCTCTCTCTCTCTCCTCTCTGTATCTCCATCTCTCTCTCCTCTCTGTATCTCCATCTCTCTCTCCTCTCTGTATCTCCATCTCTCTCTCTCTCTCCTCTCTATCTCCATCTCTCTCTCTCTCTCCTCTCTGTATATCCATCTCTCTCTCTCTCTCCTCTCTGTATCTCCATCTCTCTCTCTCTCTCCTCTCTGTATCTCCATCTCTCTCTCTCTCCTCTCTGTATCTCCATCTCTCCTCTCTGTATCTCCATCTCTCTTCTCTCTCTCCTCTCTGTATCTCCATCTCTCTCTCTCCTCTCTGTATCTCCATCTCTCTCTCTCCTCTCTGTATCTCCATCTCTCTCTCTCCTCTCTGTATCTCCATCTCTCTCATCTCTCTCTCCTCTCTGTATCTCCATCTCTCTCTCTCCTCTCTGTATCTCCATCTCTCTCATCTCTCTCTCCTCTCTGTATCTCCATCTCTCTCATCTCTCTCTCCTCTCTGTATCTCCATCTCTCTCTCTCCTCTCTGTATCTCCATCTCTCTCTCTCCTCTCTGTATCTCCATCTCTCTCTCTCCTCTCTGTATCTCCATCTCTCTCTCTCCTCTCTGTATCTCCATCTCTCTCTCTCCTCTCTGTATCTCCATCTCTCTCTCTCCTCTCTGTATCTCCATCTCTCTCTCTCCTCTCTGTATCTCCATCTCTCTCTCTCCTCTCTGTATCTCCATCTCTCTCTCCTCTCTGTATCTCCATCTCTCTCTCTCCTCTCTGTATCTCCATCTCTCTCTCTCTCTCTCTCCTCTGTATCTCCATCTCTCTCTCTCTCTCCTCTCTGTATCTCCATCTCTCTCTCTCTCTCCTCTCTGTATCTCCATCTCTCCTCTCTGTATCTCCATCTCTCTCTCTCCTCTCTGTATCTCCATCTCTCTCTTCCCTCTGTATCTCCATCTCTCTTCCCTCTGTATCTCCATCTCTCTCTCTCTCTCCTCTGTATCTCCATCTCTCTTCTCTCTGTATCTCCTTCTCCATCTCACTCTCTCTATATCGTCAAAATGTTGCATCTTTCAATGGGGTCAATAAAACACCACTGAGTTTTACCACATTTTTTGCGGTTGTGCTGCTGGAATTCTTTTGGCTGGATCTATCTATACAGACTGGGACTGTACTTGCCCAACAGAACTTCATGCTGCTGCTGCTGTTGTGCGGCCCACCTACTGGATTGGTATTTATCGCTATCTTTACATAAGAAATAGTAGCAATAATTCATCTCACCGACTGAAGTAGCCCTCTTCTTTGTACTCGTGAAACGTGCGCCCCCGCTGCTCTTCCTCGCGCACCCTCTTCACCCCCTGGCGCGTGCCGCCAACGTTCCTGGACTGTTTATCCCTCTTGTCCTTCTGGCCGTCTATAAAACAAAAGATAAAGGGAAATGATTAACACAAATTACATAAGAAAGCTTATTAAGTGGGAGAGACTGAAAATTCTCTAGGGGCCCCATATAGACTACAGAAATTCGCTTGCCAACAGCCGTCCGGGCATACTGGGAGTTGTAGTTTAGCAACATCTGGAGGGCCACAGTTTGGGCACCACTAGTATAGGCAACCTTTAGCACTGCAGATGTTTTGGACTACATCTCTCATGATTCTATGCCAGCATTTTAGCTGTAAGAGGATCATGGGAGATGTAGTCCAAATGTTGCCTATTCCTGGTATAGGGGCAGCGATCTCCAACCTGTGGCCCTCCAGCTGTTGAAAAACTACAATCCTTACCACACAAACAGGAGTTATTTTGCAACAGCTAGAAAGCCTCATGTTAGAACATAACCATCTGCAGCCCGGGCATGCTGGGAGTTGTAGTTCTGCTACAAGGTTGGAACCCAATGCAGCTTCTGACCCGTTCACCAGCTACTGCAAAACTACAACTCCCATCATGCATCACGGGGTATGGCAGGAGGAGTATTATTATAACAGCTGGATAGGCCTCAGACTCTTACATGACTCTCTGCTGTTACAAAACTACAGCTCCCATCGTGCACAGATTGGAGTCGTAGTTCCGCACCAGCTGGATAGGCCACAGGTTGGAAGTGAAGACTCCTACACGCGTCTCCATCTCCCAGAATGCACTACCAGAAGTCCCCAGTAGGGATCGCTGCTCACCTCCCGCCTTTCCGGTGCCGGCCTTCCCCTCGGCCTCCTCTTTCTGCGCCGCTCCGTTCAGGTTGCCCGCGGCATCACCAGTAGATGGCGCCTTATCCATCGCCTCCTCCGCCGCCTGAGCAGCGCCCTCTGCAGCCTCCTCCTCGTTGTGCGCGGCAACCGCCGCCTCCTCTTCCTCATCCTCCAGCTCCTCGGCCACCGCCGCCTCGTCTTCCTCCTCCTCCTCCTCGCCTAGGTCTAAGGCCCGCTCTTCCTCCGCCTCCTCCATGCTGCCCGGCGCTCTTTCCTCCTCTCCTCCCAGCATCTCGGAGTCCAGCGCCTCCTGCAGCCGATCGCTCAGCTCGGCCTTCAGCCCCTTACAATCCAGGCCCCTCCGCTGCAGCTCGGCTCGCAGCTCCGTCACTTTCATCCTGCGCGGGTCCAGGCCGCTCATGATGCCGCTGATCACAGATAAAGACACAGGGCGGATGTGCTCTCAACACACAGGAAGAGGACTACGGCCCACAGGCCCCGCCCCGGAAGTGGGCGGTAAGCTGGCGGAAGTGGGCTTTGGCTTTGCTACACACAACGCACCGCACATGCGTCAACCATCTGTAGTCCCGCTCTGCCGCCGATCTTTATGGTGACTTCTTCACAATGCGACACCTATGCCTTGGTCATAACTATTATCTGGTAGCATTTCTTCTGTGGGGGCGTTCCCTTTTTAGGTCCTGGTCTCTGATTGGTCAATCTAGGCGGTTTATGCAAATAAAAAAACTGAACGTTTCGTCCTTTGATTAGTGAAACAGCGACACGCCCTGCCCCTGGAGTACCGCAATGTATGATTGGCTCGCTGCGTCACGTGACTAGGTCCTGGTATTCCCGCCCTTTTTTTCCTTTTATTTTTATTTTTTTCACTCTGATGTGACGTGGCAACGTGTGATTGGTAGAGGTTATGCTATTTGTTTGAAAACGTTTTCGTTTTTCTTTTGTGTTTTTGTGTTTAGACGTTCTCATGCCGTTACCGTAAAGCTGACTGTCGTGAAAAATCGCACGAAACGCGTGCACGTTGTTTTGCCTGTAATAGATGGATTAAATCCGGCCTTCTCAGTCTGGTGGCGCGTGTTGAACACTCCTCTGTAAAATATAAATAAAGTTTATTTAAAATATTGAAAAAAAAACAAAAAAACTTGGCTGTCACGTGACATTAGCGTTCCTGGCGGTGTGGGGGCAGAAGCAGCATGTCACTATGGCTGAACAGGTAGAGTTTAGCGACCGCACACCTGTGCGCACACACACGCAACCTCACCGTGCGGTTATTTTTGCTGGTTCTCCGAGCCGCATAGGTGCTGCGTTTTGTCATGCGTTTTGTCATCCCAGCTAAGCACGTGTGTTGGTCACCCTCTGTTTACCGCTCTCCTTCTCCAGTGGGGCTCCTGTGATCAATTGATAGGGATTCTCCAAAAAGAACTACAACTCCCAGTGTGCCTGGGTCACAAAGAGCTGTCGCTTCATGTTTTTTTTTTTTTTTTGCCTTTGATAGCAATTGACCTATAGCAGTGTTTCCAAACCTGGGTGCCTCCAGCTGTTGCAAAACTACATCTCCCAGCATGCCAAAGGCTGTCTGGACATGCTGGGAGCTGTAGTTTTTCAACTGCTGGAGGCACCCTGGGTGGGAAGCACTGCCCTATAGCTTTATGCCAGTGTTTTGCAAAACTACATCTCCCAGAATGCCAAAGGCTGTCTGGACATGCGGGAGTTGTAGTTTTGCAACTGCTGGAGGCACCCTGGGTGGGAAGCACTGCCCTATAGCTTTATGCCAGTGTTTTGCAACCAGGGTGCCTCCAGCTGTTGCAAAACTACATCTCCCAGAATGCCAAAGGCTGTCTGGACATGCTGGGAGGTGTAGATTTGCAGCTGCTGGAGGCACCCTGGGTGAGAAACACTGCCCTATAGCTTTATGCTAGTGGGTGGGAAACACTATAGCTTTATGCCAGTGTTTTGCAACCAGGGTGCCTACAGCTGTTGCAAAACTACATCTCCCAGCATGCCAGGACAGCCAAATGCAGTCTAGACATGTTGTAGTTTTGCAACAGCTGGAGGCACCCTGGTTGGGAAAACAATGCCTTACAGAGTAGTGCTTGAATTCAATGGGATGGCATTAATATGCTGTTTCCTCCAAAGTAAAAGATTACTGCCGATCACGGGAGCCCCCCTCAATGCAAGCCTATGGGAGGGGGCGTGACAGACCGTAATCAGACCCGGAGCGAACACGCTCTGGGGACTGATTTTAAACGGGGTGCGGCGTGCAGGCAACGGGGGCCCCCACGATCAGGCATCTTATCCCCTATCCTTTGGATAGGGGATAAGATGTCTGAAGCCGGAGTACCCCTTTAATCTTCTATTAAAGGGAAGTGAGGACGGGAGAAGCAGAGACCGGTACAGACTCCTGGCTTGTCAATCATCCTGATGTATGAGTTAGGAGCATGTTCTAGAGCAGTGGTCTTCAACCTGCAGACCTCCAGATGTTGCAAAACTACAACTCCCAGCATGCCCGGACAGCCAACGGCTGTCCGGGCATGCTGGGAGTTGTAGTTTTGCAACATCTGGAGGTCCGCAGGTTGAAGACCACTGTTATAGAGCCTCAGTGCACACTGTCCTGTTCGTCCACCCTCACTTCCTGTATTTGGACTCCTCATAGAGACACACAGACAATAGCTGCAGGGACAAAAATATACATATAATGGTATTATCTACGTTATATAAAAAGTATTTGTTAACAACAGGTAGACATTAAAGGGGTACTCCGGTGGAATTTTTTTTTTTTTTTTTTTATCAACTGGTGCCAGAAAGTTAAACAAATTTGTAAATTACTTCTATTAAAAAAATCTTAATTCTTCCAGTACTTATTAGCTGCTGAATACTACAGAGGAAATTATTTTCTTTTTGGAACACAGAGCTCTCTGCTGACATCACGAGCACAGTGCTCTCTGCTGACATCTCTGTCCATTTTAAGAACTGTCCAGAGTAGGAGAAAATCCCCCATAGAAAACTGCTGCTGCTCTGGACAGTTCCTAAAATGGACAGAGAGGTCAGCAGAGAGCACTGTGGTCATGATGTCAGCAGAGAGCACTGTGGTCATGATGTCAGCAGAGAGCACTGTGGTCATGATGTCAGCAGAGAGCACTCTGGTCATGATGTCAGCAGAGAGCTCTGTGTTCCAAAAAGAAAATCATTTCCTATGAAGAATTCAGCAGCTAATAAGTACTGGAAGGATTAAGATTTTATTAATAGAAGTAATTTACAAATCTGCTTAACTTTCTGGCACCAGTTGATTTAAAAAAAAAAAAAAAAAAAAAAAGTTTTCCACCGGTGTACCCCTTTAAAAGTCCCAGGCAATCCCATTGACTTGCATTAGACTTCCAGTACAATCATGGTAAATGAATTATCCAGGATTAGAAAAACAGAGCTAATTTCTCCGGTTGGATGCGGTTCTGCAACTCCGTTCCATTGAAGTGAATGAAGCCAAGTTGTAATACCGCACACAGACGTGGCCAGCTGCATGTCGTGGCCGGAGGTACAACACTGTGGGGGGAGATTTATTAGAACCTGTGCAGAGGAAAAGGTGACCAGTTGCCCATAGCAACCAATTTATTCTTTAAAAAAAAAAAAGACCTCTCAAAAATGAAAGAAGCGATCTGATTGGTTACTATGAGCAGCTGGTCACCTGTTCCTCTACCGCAGGTTGTGATAAATCTCCCCCATGGTTTAGCGCAGTAGCTTATTAGTAAGTCCCGGCATGGCCAGAGGGGGCAGCAGAGAGCCTGTATGGGGGGCTGACTGCACTGGAGATAGTGAAGTAGCCCAAAACTTCCATTAAAAATACATTACAAAGCTTTATACCAGTATATTACAATAGTGAATACTATTCATATACCATTTTTAATGTGGTTTTATTTAATGTTTTTATTTTTTTGTACTAGGATGGACTGGTTGAACATCGTCTCTCCCAAGCAAGTTTATTCAAGTCCCAGGGTAACACGTGCTACTCCGAACACCGCATACGAGAGGCGGTGAGCCTGTATCACCGCGCCCTCCTCCAGCTCCGTAGCCTAGACCCCAGTTTGCTCAATCCTCTTCACGGACTGGGCCCTTCTTCGGTCGAGCTGACGCCGCAGCAAATGGAGACCCTCAGAAATCTTCAGGCAGACTGTTATAGTAATTTAGCAGGTACTGTATCAAACCTATATATAGCAGTCTTTCCCAACCAGGGTGCCTCCAGCTGTTGCAAAACTACAACTCCCAGCACACACGCAACCTCACCGTGCGGTTATTTCTTCTGGGGTTCACCAAGCGCCGCATGGATGCTGCGTTTTGTCATGCGTTTTGTTATCCCAGCTAAGCACCTCTGTTGGTCACCCTCTGTTTACTTTTCTCCATTGGGGCTCCTGTAATCAATTTATAGGGGTTTTCCAAAAAGAACTACAACTCCCAGTGTGCCTGGGTCACCATGAGCTGTTGCTTCATGCCCTATAGCAGTGTTTCCCAACCAGGGTGCCTCCAGCTGTTGCAAAACTACAACTCCCAGCATGCCCGGACAGCCAAAGGCTGTCCGGGCATGCTGGGAGTTGTAGTTTTGCAACTGCTGGAGGCACCCTGGTTGGGAAACACTGCCCTATAACTTTATGCCAGTGTTTTGCAACCAGGGTGCCTCCAGCTGTTGCAAAACTACATCTCCCAGCATGCCCGGACAGCCAAAGGCTGTCCGGACATGCTGGGAGTTGTAGTTTTGCAACTGCTGGAGGCACCCTAGTTGGGAAACACTGCCCTATAGCTTGATGCCAGTGTTTTGCAACCAGGGTGCCTCCAGCTGTCTCAAAACTACATCTTCCAGCATGCCAAAGGCTGTCTGGACATGCTGGGAGTTGTAGTTTTGCAACTGCTGGAGGCACCCTGGTTGGGAAACACTGCCCTATAGCTTGATGCCAGTGTTTTGCAACCAGGGTGCCTCCAGCTGTTTCAAAACTACATCTTCCAACATGCCAAAGGCTGTCTGGACATGCTGGGAGTTGTAGTTTTGCAACTGCTGGAGGCACCCTGGTTGGGAAATACTGCCCTATAACTTTATGCCAGTGTTTCCCAACTAGGGTGCCTCCAGCTGTTTCAAAACTACATCTTCCAGCATGCCAAAGGCTGTCAGGACATGCTGGGAGTTGTAGTTTTGCAACTGCTGGAGGCACCCTAGTTGGGAAACACTGCCCTATAGCTTGATGCCAGTGTTTTGCAACCAGGGTGCCTTCAGCTGTTTCAAAACTACATCTCCCAGCATGCCAAAGGCTGTCTGGACATGCTAGGAGTTGTAGTTTTGCAACTGCTGGAGGCACCCTGGTTGGGAAACACTGCTATATAGAAATCTGTCAAGTGTGAATGAAGCCATAGTCGCCATTGTTAACCGGTCTTCCTGTATTTCAGCCTGTCTCCTGCAGAATCAGCCTCCAAGATACGACCGTGTGTATGAGTGCAGCCTGCAGGCTCTAAAAATACAGCCGCATAATGTGAAAGCGCTATACCGGGCGGGTGTCTCCAGCTATCACCTGCAAGACTATACCACAGCCCATAGTTATCTAACAAAAGCTGCTGCCCAGCAACCCAAAGGTGGGATTTTACAGCATCTTCTATATATTATACATTCCCTTTTCTATTAAACCAGGGTGTCTCCAGCTGTTGCAAAACTACAATTCCCAGCATGCCCAGACAGCCTTTGGCATACCTGGACACCCTTTGTCCTTAAAGAGTACCTCTCATGATCTTGTTAAATTTTATAATCCTCCCAGTTCGCTGCCCCCATCATGATAAACCACCCCCTGCCTTTATTTTTATTATTTTTTTAGTTTTCTACCTTGATATTGCTCTGTATTTTATGCTCAGTAAGAGTCACAGACTGGGAAGGGGCGTTCCCCAGCAGGCGTGACATCATCTGAAGCCATACAGGGGAGAACTTCCTCCCTCACTCTGCTACACAAAGCCCAGAGCAGATCAGTGTGAGATGAGCTATGATTGGCTAAGGCTGCACACACACACACCTCAGCACTCCAGACTGCATTTCCTGATTTTGGACTTCTGCCAGGCCAGCAGGAGTCCAAAGTCTGTGCAAGAGATGGGGGGAGGATGTGCTCTGGACAAATAGGGAGACACCTAGTGGCAGCATAGAACAACTTCATTTTTTATTTTTTTTTAAACAAAGTACATTAGAAAGATTTTTTTATCTACCGTAAGGAGTGCAATAAAACATTTTTTTTTTAATCAGAGTGCCCCTTTAAGGAATTGAAGAGGTTGACTTGCAATGACTACACCTAGGTCAAGCAAAGTGGGAACACTGTATGGAAAACATAGGATCACATAGTGACTCTATAATGTGTGCCTCCAGCTGTTGCAAAACTACAACTCCTGGGAATTATAGTTTTGCAATTGCTGGAGGCACACTGGTTGGGAAACTTTTGCTATAATAAATGTCCAGCCTTGGGCGAATCTACATTCTAGTAGAAGTGGATCTCTCCCCCTCTGTTGTGTACATATGCTCTAATATTGTTAAAATGCCGAAATAAGGTCGTAAAAATACAGGGTTGTCTGCTCCCTACTTATATATCTCAGATCCACACAATTCAGTCAATTAAAACACAACCTTAATTATAATACTCATTAAGATCAGAGTAAAAAAAAAAAAAAATATATATATATATATATATATATATATATAAAGTCCCAAAATAATGCAGCACTACTTATCCAATCCAGCAAACAATGGTGGTGCCAGCGTCCAAAAAAAAGACTTGATCAAGGTCCTCCATAGACAAAAACCAAAAACAGGCGCAGCACTCTCAAAAAAATGGGTGATTTAATATCTCATGTCAGCATTACAACGTTTCAACTCCTCCTGGAGCCATTTTCAAGCATAGTGATATACAAACACCACAGGGCTTTTATGCCCCAAACAATTAATTAGTGCAAAGCAATTCATAAAGTGCCAATCAAATAAGTATAATATAAAAATATAAACAGTGCATTATATAATTATATAGCACATAGTGCATCAGTGTAAATGAAGTGCTATAGTGCATACAGTGCATAAAAATATACAAAAAGTTAAAATACAGCTTGAAAATACATATCAAGATATGATTGCATATAATCATGCAATCATAAACACCTGTGTACATAATGAACATCATAAAATAGTACATACTGCATGGTACGGAGGAAACATCCACCTGCTCCTACAATGGCGCCGCGAGCGTGGGCTCCTAGCTACTGCGTCTGCGCAGACAGACTGTGAGTACTTCCGCATACACACTCGCGGTCATGTGACTCACACGCTCACGTGATCCGCTACCACGGCAACGGCCACCGCTATCTGCGAGGCAGTATACAGAGGCAGCCGGAGCACGATCGCAAGCGACAATCCAGACCGCGAGATGTGCATGTATAGAAATGAAGGAAACAAGAACACAGGTATCAGCAAAGAAGAAGGTACAAACAGGACCGTGGATTCAGATGCCAAAACAAGGGGGTTACACAGCGCATAACAGAATAGAAGAAGATTAAGAGCAAAAAGCATGAAAGAACAATTAATAAAAAGAAAAAATGATAATGAAAATAAAAAATGAATAAAAAAATAAATAAAAAAAAAAAAAAATATATAATCCATAAAGCATTGTTTCTTTTTTGTTTCTTTTTTACAATAGTGTTTTCACTGTTTTTATAGAATCTTAGTAGGGTTACACCTTGTTGGGCCAGGGATAGATAACTGACTTAACCCCTAATAGGGCCAAGGAGTCATCCATCAAAGGGGGGACGCCTGTGTTCAGGACCGTCAAGCCCTCACCCCACTGGATTCACCCCACCTGGGCTATATTCAAGGGCGCCCGCTTATCCAGCAGCGCTGAACCCTAGGCATACTGCCTAATTTACTTCCAAATAAAAAAAACAAAAGATAAATAATAAAAAAATAATAAAAATGAATAAATAAAAAATATACAAAACAATATAAAAAAATGAAAAAATATAAAAACAGAAATGGAAAAAATAGAAATTTTTGGAAGATACCCAGAAAGATGTACTATGCGCATATATACTCCACATGATGGAATCCACCAACCACGGTCCAATCAGTACCACAACAGTGCTCAATCTGTGTAACTTTATTTAATTCATATAATAGTAATGATACAAAATATATAATTTAAAGATATTGTAGAAATTTATCATAGTTCACATATGTTGGAGTAGGTGATGTCTCCTCCGGCGGTTGAAGAAATCTAAAAATAAAAATAAAAAAACATTGTTAGAATCGTGACATTATATTTGTATATCACATTACATATGCATAGAGGAGGTAAGTATAACGATGGATAAATGGAATTCAGGGGCTATTTATAGGCCACCTCTGTTTGTAAGTTTTCTACATAATATTGAAATCCGCATTAAGGCCATAGGGACGTAATGTTTTAAGTTTATGTATCCACCATAATTCACGTCGTTTCAAAATAGCTAATCTATCACCCCCTCTCACAGGATGTGGTATATGATCAATTGCCATAAAACGTAGGTCCTTCTCCAAGTGGCCAAGCTCAGTAAAGTGCTTGGACACCGGGAGATCTAACCGACGTTTACGTATGCTAAACCTATGGTTATTAATTCTAGTTTTCAAATTCAAGGTAGTTTGCCCCACGTAGACCAAATTACATGGGCAAGTCAGAATATAAATTACCCAGGTTGAATCACACGTGAGATAAAATTTTAGAGGGTATTCCACCCTGGTCTCTGGATGTTTAAAGCTAGATCCCTTAATCATGAATTTACAATCCACACATGTTAAACATGGAAAAGAACCGAAATTTCGTATACTGAGTACAGTCTGTCTAAGGGTTTGGGGTGGGTCAATAGTAGATTTTACCAGTTTGTCCCTCAAATTTCTTGATCTTTTATAAGACATCAAGGGAAATGTGGAAAACTCCTCAATTCCCTTGAAACTTTTTTGTAATATGGTCCAGTGTTTATTAATAACACCCGCAATTTTGCCACTATGGTTATTATACACTGATGTGAAAGGAATTCTTTTTGTTTTTTGTGTCTTACTAACTTTAGTCAAAGTAGATTGTCTGTCAAGAATCTGTAATTTATTTCGCTGTCTATCAACTATATCTTTTGGATACCCTCTCTCCAAAAAATTGGAAGAGATGGTGTCCAAAGTAGAGTCCAGAATTAATTCGTCACTTACGATACGTTTTGCTCTAAGTAACTGACTGTACGGGAGTGATTCAATCATCCGTCTAGGGTGACAGCTCTTGAAATGCAATAGCGTATTTTTGTCTGTTGGTTTAGTGTACAGGGATGTAGAAATCTGTCCATTCTTTTTGCCCACCCAGACATCAAGAAAACTGATGCCCTCTAGGGAGGAAGTCATAGTAAATTCAATGTTGGGGTCAATAGAATTTAGAAATTGGTGGAATCGATTTAGTTCCTCCATAGAACCATTCCACAGGAGGAAGATGTCATCAATATATCGCCACCATGCCAGACAATGTCTGGCATGGTGGGACGGGTAGATGACATCCTCCTCCATTGTGGCGACATACAAATTGGCATACATAGGCGCGACATTCGTCCCCATAGCGGTCCCGACTAATTGTAGATAAAATTTTTCTTCAAACATAAAGTAATTATTGGTAAGTATAAGTTCTAATAAATCTAACATGAACTGTCGGGCCGCTATGGGGAATTCGGATGTCGCTAATACTCTAGAAATTGCCATTAAACCTCGTTCATGACTAATCGAGGTGTATAGACTCGTGATATCAAATGACACCAAAATTGTGTCTTCTCGAGTCTGTACATCTTGGATCTTATTTAAAAAATCAGTAGTGTCTTGTATATAGGACTGGGTCCTAAAAACAAAAGGTCTAAGAACCCTGTCGAGAAAAATGGAAGCATTACTGAGGAGTGAATTGCGCCCAGAAACTATAGGGCGGCCTGGTGGATTGACCAGAGATTTGTGTATTTTGGGGAGAACATAGATGACAGGTGTAACCGGATTCTTAACTACAAGAAATTCTCTAAGACTCTCATCAATGATGCCTTCCACAAATGCTTGTTCTACAATAAACGTAAGTTTCCCCAGTATAACTTTTTTAGGATCAAACTCTAATACCCTATAGGTCCGTACATCTAATAATTGTCGATATACCTCTTTCTTGTAATCTGCTAGGTCCATAACCACGACCCCACCCCCTTTGTCAGCGGGTTTAATGGTGAGGCCGTGGTTATGGACGAGCAGATCAATGGCTTCTTTCTCCTTTAAGGAGAGATTGTGCTGCACATTACCAGTTTGTAAAATTTTTTCTTTCAATAACTCCATATCATTCCGTACTAGTGTAATAAATGTCTCCAATGGATGGGAAACAAGTGCTGGGTTAAAAAAACTTTTGTTATATAAATCAAACTTCTTAAGTTGTAGCAAACCACCAGCTACCTGTTCTCCATGCATTGTCTCCCCACTACTTCTTACATCATTAAACCAAATTTTTAATTTAATCCGTCTGAAAAAATCCTGTAAATCACACTCTAGTTCAAACCAATTAACAGGAGATATAGGACAAAACGACAACCCTTTAGCTAATAAAGCCAATTCGCCATCAGAGAGTACATGGGAAGATATATTTACCACAGTCTGAGTATCATTCAGGTCTTTCTCTTGCTGTCCTGGAATAGGGCAGGTGTTAATTTCCCTTGTTTCTGTCTTCTGGTTCTTCCTTGACCGATGTCTTTTTCGACCACCTCTTCTGGTGGGTTTCTTGTAAGGTTCACAGATGGACCCTCTCCTAAAAAATCTTTGGAAGGAGCAGGATTATTTGTAACATTCCTAGAAAAAGATTTATTAGATTTACCCCGACGGGGAGAAAAAAACTGACTGTCCGTATTATTGGACCACTGTTGATTCCATGTATAGACTCTGCCTTTAGTATAGTCCATCTGATCACGATACCATTTCCTTTTCTTTACATCCATTACTTCACTTTTAAATTTATCCATGATTTTCTTATTACCCTCCATATATGTGGAGTATTCCTCTCCCGACAACGTTTTAGCCAAACTCTGTTCCAATTCATTGACTCTTGTTTGTACACCAATTAACTCATTCTGAAGATGATCCAAATTCAAAAGAATAATATCAAAAGCATATCTATCCGAAATTTCCTCAAACCTCTTCTTAAACTCTGCACTTTCTGTGTATACTGTAGGTCGCAACCGTGACCTCATTCCTCTAGGGATACGTTTGTTCTTATAATATTCTCCCAAAGTGGTAAGATGTAGTTCCATATTAATAAACCGCTTAGACTCATACTCAAAACTTCTTTTAACATCAATGATAGTAGGTGTAGCTAAAAAGGTGGCGTCCCCTTTAAGACCTCCCAAAATCCTGTCAACTTCCTCCTCAGCATATGAAGAGACATGAGAGTTAGTATTTCTATTCAAATTCTCCATAATATCAGTGTGCCAGCAAACAAATCTTCACATAAAGTCCCAAAATAATGCAGCACTACTTATCCAATCCAGCAAACAATGGTCGCTTGCGATCGTGCTCCGGCTGCCTCTGTATACTGCCTCGCAGATAGCGGTGGCCGTTGCCGTGGTAGCGGATCACGTGAGCGTGTGAGTCACATGACCGCGAGTGTGTATGCGGAAGTACTCACAGTCTGTCTGCGCAGACGCAGTAGCTAGGAGCCCACGCTCGCGGCGCCATTGTAGGAGCAGGTGGATGTTTCCTCCGTACCATGCAGTATGTACTATTTTATGATGTTCATTATGTACACAGGTGTTTATGATTGCATGATTATATGCAATCATATCTTGATATGTATTTTCAAGCTGTATTTTAACTTTTTGTATATTTTTATGCACTGTATGCACTATAGCACTTCATTTACACTGATGCACTATGTGCTATATAATTATATAATGCACTGTTTATATTTTTATATTATACTTATTTGATTGGCACTTTATGAATTGCTTTGCACTAATTAATTGTTTGGGGCATAAAAGCCCTGTGGTGTTTGTATATCACTATGCTTGAAAATGGCTCCAGGAGGAGTTGAAACGTTGTAATGCTGACATGAGATATTAAATCACCCATTTTTTTGAGAGTGCTGCGCCTGTTTTTGGTTTTTATATATATATATATATATATATATATATATATATATATATATATATATATGAAACAGGAGAATACAGCAGCACACTGCTAGCACAAAGATACAGATAAAACATGAAATGCTATAAAGCTATAGTGCGAAAAATGAAAAAGTGAGGTACTTAGCTCACAATTTGGCGGCCAAATAGTTTGGGCCATCCCACCACGGTAAGGTGACCTCATTGGGACGGACCCTACACTGTGAATATCCCTCTGTGCAATCAGTTCAACAGGCATTGCAAGGTCTGAGACGTCCAGCACCTTATACAACACCTAATAGAGGTGGGTGTTTTTTTTTACATATATATATATATATATATATATATATCTCCTCAATACTGACGCAACCCAAACAACCACTGAATATGGATCAAGAAGTGTCAGGTCATTCTCTAAATGCTAGATACCAACTATGGGGGAGATTTATCAAAACTTGTGCAGAGGAAGAGTGGTGCAGTTGCCCATAGCAACCAATCAGATTGCTTCTTTCATTTTCCACAGGCCTGTGGAAAATGAAAGAAGCAATCTGATTGGTTGCTATGGGCAACTGCACCACTCTTCCTCTGCACAAGTTTTGATAAATCTCCCCATATATGTATAGCACTAAGTGTACATAGTAGATTTGGAAATGGGTTTCCTTCACGAGAGAGACCTGTTTACACAAGTGCTATAGCTCAGTTCAGTTCTCATTCATTTCAATGGACAAATAAGCTGCAGTAACTCAGCACGGCCACTACACAGTGTACAGCGCTGTCTGCTTCTCACTTCATTCTCTGTGTGTGCTCGTGTCTCAGCTCTTTTATTAATTTTTTGCTGCTTTGTACCAGATTAATATATATGCTAATAAAGATTTTGTTATATATAGTTTTTCAAGGGTGTGCATTGCGCTATAGAGTATCAACTTTGTCTTTTCTTTTTGCTCCAGCAAACAGCTGGTGTCATACTCTCGATCTGATGTTAATGGCCTATCTTAAGGATAGGTCATCAATTAAAAAAAAAAAAAAAAAAAAAAAAAAAGTCCCAATAAAGCCCTTAAGGCTGGGATAAGACCAAATTTATTTTATTTTATTATTATTTTTTTTTAAATAGTGTGCATTAGTTTAGCCATTTTTTCCCCCTTTGGTGATTTATTCATGTGATTCTTTCATCATGTACCATGCATATGGCGTTTTTGTTTTTATTTTATTTTTCCCTTTTATTTTTGCCCTAAAAACGCCATGAAAGAGTGAAATACATAAAAAAAAAAAAAAAATAATAATAATAATCCATATGGGTATGGCATGTCATATGTCCCTTTTGGAATCCAGCTAACACTAGACCATAGCGTTTATGGGCCAGCAGAAAAACATAGGGAGTATGGTGCTTTTTGGGTTTTATTTTTTATTATTTTTTTAACAAACACATCAAATGTCATCACAGCCTTAAAAATAAATAAAAAAATAAAAAAATAAAAAAGTGGATTACAGGGTAAACTAACTATCCTGGCCATTATGAAAGTTACCGTATGTTAGTATTACATTTACTATCCACATTTCAAATTATATGGTCTCCCAGGTTCTGTGTTTCGTTCAGGTATTGATGACGCGTGTCTAGAGCCTATACCGCAATATCTTTGTGGCTCGAGACAGCAGCTGCTGTGCAAAGATATTGCAGAAAAGATATTACGGAATAGGCTCTAGACACGCGTCATCAATACCTGTACGGAGCAGCTACTGTCTCAAGCCGCAAAGATATTGCGGTATAGGCTCTAGACACGCGTCATCAATACCTGAACGGAACACAGAACCCGGGGGACCCTATAATATGAAATGTGGACGATCTTACAGTAAGAAAATGTATTACTAACATAACTTTCCATAAGGACTAAGATAGTTAAGTTAGTTTACCCCGGAATACCCCTTTTATTGTTGCTTTTGCAGGATAGTGAAATTGCGAAAGGATTTTGTAATTCTTTTTGCGTTGTAAAAAAATAAATAAATTTAATGTATGTTTTTTTTTTTGTGTAGATACAAACATCAGACAGTACTTACAGCTGACAGACACCGCCATCAGTGCTTCCCGGGAAAAGGAGAAGCAGAGATATCAGGGCATGTTTGACTAGTGACTTGTAAACTTGTACTCGTGGATCGTCTCTCTAAAGAGTATGAATTAAATATGAATTTTTTTGTTTCCTACAACAGCTTCCATTTCTTTGTGTTTCTCTGTCATGTCATTAAATGAGCACTGTCAGATTCAAAAACGTTTTATATTTTGTAAATCTTGGCAAAACATTAATCTTTCTAGTATACTTCATAAGAAAATTTTCTCTCATTTTATATAGAAATCATGGCATATAAAAAAATAAATAAAAAAAAAAACACTATGGGTCCCCATTCCATCAAGAACATGATCCTGTCCAGCTGCAGCATCATCTTTGTCCCAGCTTAAGTACAGGCTTGGACAAAGACCAGTAAGTGATGGAGGAACTAGCACTCCTCTGTGTTCACTCCTGTCAGACTGCAGCAGTGATTGGAAGAAGAGGCCCAGCACTCAGGGAGGGTAATGAGTCATAAAGAGTGATGACACGCCCCCCTCCAGAGTACAGGATAACAAACCAAGTGAGCAACAGATAGAAGGTATTTGTGAGAGAAATATAGGCGCTAAACACACAGAAATTACCGTATTCTTCCAAAACTAGGGGGAAAAAGTCGGTGCGTCTTATACGGCGAATACACCCCTATCGCGGCGGTCCCTGCGGCCATCAACGGCCGGGACCCACGGCTAATACAGGACATCACTGATCGTGGTGATGTCCTGTATTAACCCTTCAGATGTGGCGATCAAAGCTGACCGCCGCGTCTGAAGGGAAAGTGACACTAACCTGGCTGTTCAGTCGGGCTGTTCGGGACAGCCGCGATTTCACCGCGGCGGTCCCGAACAGTCCGACTGAATAGCCGGGTTAGTGCTTACAGGACACCGGGAGGGACCTTACCTGCCTCCTCGGTGTCTTCTCCGTTCAGGGATCCCCTGTATGGCCGGCGCTCTCCTTCCTCGTCGCGTACGTGCGTCGGCGTGCGTAACGACGTGATGGCGGTGACGGAGAGCGAGGATACCCGGCCGGCAGCAGAGACGTTTTGGAGCGACGGTGACAGCGATGGAGCGACATCCAGGGCAGCGGTGACGGGTCCAGAGCGGCGGGGACACGTGAGTATTACCTCCTATGCAGTGGTCTTCAATCTGCGGACCTCCAGATGTTGCAAAACTACAACTCCCAGCATGCCTGGACAGCCAACGGCTGTCCGGGCATGCTGGGAGTTGTAGTTTTGCAACATCTGGAGGTCCGCAGGTTGAAGACCACTATTTGGTTCAAAATCTTTATTTTTTTAGATTTTGCACCTATAAATTGAGTGCGTCTTATACGCCGGTGCGTCCTATAGGGGAAAAATATGGTATATGTACATGATCAGGTACTGTGTAATATATAATGTTTTTTTTTTTTTTTGGAAGGGGGGATATGACAAGTTATTATTATAATTTTTTTTTTTTTTTTTAAGAAAGTGTACCTGTCTCTTTAAAAAAAAAATAAACTTTGAGTGTTCAGCCCCCAATTGATTACTAGCGGGGAGAGAAGCACCCGGCTGACAAGACTGTTTGACAGACCTTCACTGTGTGACGTGATGTTTAGGGGTAGAACAGAACATTTATCAATGTTTTATCTAGCGGGTCGGATGGGGTCTGAACACTTATCAAAAGTTTGGTGAGTGTACACATCATATAAAAAAATATATATATATTTTTTGTTTAAATTACAGTACCTATACAGTATCTGTGTGAATGTGCTTTTACAGAAGCTGCTGCAAAGCTACAACTCCAAGCATGCCTGTCTGGGGGTACCCTGGTTGTGAACAGGCTATTTCCTGTTGGAGTTCCGTCCCTCCAACTAAAAGTCCCATGATTCCTTGTTTGTAAGTGTGAAGTGACTTTTCTCCCTCCCACACATCAGCCACCCTGCCCACTGAAACACATCTGTGCTCCTTTCCATGCAGTAGACCAATGTTTTCTAACCACGGTGCCTCCAGCTATTGCAAAAATGCAATTGGCTGCAGAATGATCTCCCACCCAGCGGTCGCTCCACCCAATGAAGCAAAGACAGACGCCCTCTGATCACCTGACTAGTGATGTAATGTCTTGGGACACACTGCAACCTGGGAAGTTCTGAGACAACACTCATTTTGAATGCTGTTAAAAAAAAACAAAAAAAAAACTTTGGGGCAAAAATCACAGAAGAACTGTGAGACCACTATGAAACACAGGTACAGACACTATATTATAAACTACACTAACTTTACAGCCTCTGTAGCAGTCAAATAAAAAAATTATTCCTGGAATACCCCTTTTAAGCTTTTTTATTTTTTCTTTAAAGGGGTACTTTGAATAATTGATACTAATCCCCTATTCACAGGATAGGGGATAAGTTTATGATCACGGGGAGTTAGACCACTGAGACTCTGCGTGATCTCCTGTACAGGGCCCAGCTACTTAACCTTGCCCCAATCTTCAGAGATGAGCACAAGTGACAGCCCGTTCAGCCAATCAGGCCTACCAATATTCATAAGAAAGACGTGGGGGGCCTCCATTCTTATTTCCCAGCGCTCGGAACCCCTGGCATCAGCCCTAGGCTTCTGTGTTCGGAATACTGCAGTGCCAGCCATCGCGTGGGGGTCCCAGAAGCCGGACCCCCTGCAATCAGGCATGTTATCCCCTATTGTTTGGACCATCAATTCTAACACAGTGTTTCCCAACCAGGGTGCCTCCAGCTGTTGAAAAAAATACAATTCCCAGCCTACAGCTGTCCGGGCATGTTTTTCAACAGCTGGAGGCACACTGGTTGGGAAACACCGTTTTAACCTTCTAAATTTTTTTTATATATAATAAAGTATACACACACACTTTATGGCCCTGCTAGAGAACTTTTTCGATATTAATCAATTGCTTATATAGATCAATGAAATGCATAGGCATTACATAGATCAATAAGATCGACGCTATAGGCAGGCTGTATGAATTGCTGACTCATGGCCTGAACAGGCCAGAGAACCAAATCAGCACAAATTTTTATCACAACTGGCTTCAGAAAGTTATACAGATTTGTAAAATTACTTATATTAAAACAATCTTAATCCTTCCAGTACTTATCAGCTGCTGTATGCTCCAGAGGAAGTTGTGTAGTTCTTTCCAGGTCACTAGAAACCACAGGGCCCCCATGCGAAAAATTGCCCTGGGCCCCTCAACCACCTGACGACCCGCTTCCCAAATCCCGGACGATCCCTTACTCAGCCGCCCAAATATATCAGTGACTACAGCACTGATGGGACAGTCAAGAGAATACACAACGATGTAAGTGACTAACAGGCAGGGCTGGACTGGTATAAAAAATATGCCCGGGCATTTTTAAAATAAGCAGACCATTTTTTTGGGTGGAGGTCCGAGTGCTGGGACCCCCAACAATCACCTCAGTTCAAGTGGCTCTCCAGCTGTTGTAAAGCTATAACTCCCATCATGTCTGAAGAGACTCCGGCATTATGGGAGTTGTATTTTTGCAACAGCTGGAGCACCAAGCATGGGTACAGCCAACATCAATGCAGACCTTACAAGTGACTCCAGCTGATGGGACAGTCAGGAGAACACAAAATGATATCAGTGACATCTTCTCTGCTGTCTTTATGTTTCTTCAATTGGTTCTGACGTCAGGACATCTTCCAGCTCCATCTTCTCTGCAGAGTCTGATGCCCGGACATCATTGGTTTCTCACTTTGTCAGTAGATCCTCATCCTCTGTATAAAGACAAAATCATAATCTTGCCAAATACTTTACCCCCTGAATATAATACTGCCACACTCTATGCCCCCGAAATATAACCCTGCCACACATTATATCCCTGAATATAATACTGCCACATACTGTGCCTCCTAAATAAAATCCTACCACACACTATACCCATGAATATAATCCTGCCACACACTGTACTCTCTGAATATATTCCTGCCACACACTCTACCCTGATTATAATAATGCCAAACTGTGCCCATGAATATACTACCACCCACTGTAGCCCCTGAATATAATACTACCACACACTGTGCCCCTCAATAAAATAAAAAAAAAAAAAATATATATATATATATATATATATATATATATAACCCTGCTATACACTGTACCCTCTGAATATAAAGTTGCCACACACTGTGCCCATAATACTGTCACACAGTTTCTTCTCAGTTTATCCTGAATCCCACCTGTCCTCCTCAAGACCCCTCTGTCCTCCTCCCGGCTCCTTTGTTCCACTCCCCCCTCTCAGACTTCTAAGTCCTCCTACATGCTCCTCTTCCCCTCTCCCTAGACCCCCAGATCCTGCTCCAGGCTCCTCTGCCCCACTCCCGAGAGACCAAAGTCCGACCTGTACCCAATAACCCCCTGGCCCCTCACCCCTCCGCACGGATGTACAGTATATGTATTTATGTATTATAGATGTGTATGTGACTGGTGTATGTATGGTAGATGTGCATATGTATGATGATAGATGTATGATACATCTACACATCATACACCCATATATCATACACATAGAAATCTACCGTGTGACCAGCACCGTGACCTCTCACTCACCAGGTGCCGGGGATGCAGAAAGGCAGAGGAGATTATACGGCTGGTGAATGTAGGGGATGGAGTGGAGCAGAGGCTGCTGCTTTTTCTGCAGGTGCTGTGGATGTAGCGGCAGTCGCAGGCAGGGGCTTGGAGATGTGCTTACCTGCGGCGGTCCCGCTGTGGGGAGCCCCGGGATCCCCGCTGCGGCACTGCGCTATCATTGCTGCAGAGCGAACTCGCTCTGTGCGTAATGACGGGCAATACAGGGGACGGAGCAGCGTGACGTCATAGCTCCGCCCCTCCTGACATCACGGCCCGTCCCCTTAATGCAAGTATTTTTTTTTATGCTGGGCCCTTTAAAAAATTAAAAAATAAAATAAAATGTGTACTGACAGCGACAGGCCTCCCCTTCAGACCTGAAGCTGTAGTATTATACAGATCAAGCATACATACAGACATGATACGCGTTTTATTTTGCTGCTGCATACTTTGCTACCCATTGACTTCAATGGTTAGAAAAATAAGCAGCAGCAAATTACAGCATGTGTGACCCTACCCTTAGAGCCCATTCTGAACGAAATTCCACTCCAGAATTCCACTTGGAAAATAGAGTGCAGCAGTCTCCTATTGTTCTCAGTGGGATTCTGCTGCACCGCACTTTGGAATTACCACAATCAACATTCCAAACTCCGCCGAAAGAATGAACAATTTTCATTCTTTTGGCGGAATCTTCTTCGAAATGCATTGCATTTATTGAGATGGCTCATTTCTGACTGGTCCTAGTGCCGGCTTGCTTTGCCAGCTCCCGCTCCAGGCGGAATCTCCATATGTAGTGTGAACGAGGCCTTATTGTTTTTCCTTGCAAATGATGATGGTTCATGGAAAATACAAGAAAAGCTTCTAGAAAAACCCAGCTCTAAGGGGGTAGGAATGTTTATTATACAAATTGGGTGGGGGACATGGAAAAAAAAAAAAAGTTTTTAATTAAAGTTTCTACAATTATACTTTAGAGTATATACTATTTATATATAATATATATAATAACATAGACAATGACAAAAAAAAAAAGTCGGCCCGCGAAAAATAAAGCTACCACACTTTGTTCAGCCCCCTCTGACTCCTCTTGAACGGGTTGACAGACAGCAAATCGCGGAATGACTTTGCACGCACGAATTGGCCTTCTGCCAATGATGGACTTCGCGCGGCATCTCCCGAATTTTTCCAACACTGTTCAAGGTTTAGCTCGGAGGCCGCGATTCTAGAGTCTTTCTTGAGCACGACACGACTGAGAAACCGGCCCCAGGAACCAGTGGAGTGCTTGCGGACATCCACCATGCTGGAGGATAGTGAAGTGATTTGAGGTGAAGGAGGGCAGCTGAGAGGGCTACCGGAAGAAAGGAAGGAGTGAGCTGGACGTCTTGGGGTTGGGGGGCCAAGGTCCGGGAGCACGGTGGAGCCTCCTGGCTTGCAGCGATATTTAAGAGCCAACTTGCAGATGTAGCGTTCAGCCTTTCGCCGCTGCTGGATCGCAGAGAGTGGAGGGGGGCCGGAGAACGGATGGTCGCAAGGAGCCACGTCGTAAGATTGCGCGAGATCATATCGGGAACTTGAAGCTGATTGTAAGAAGCCATCTAGAGCACCTAAGAAAAACATAACGACACCTTATAAATGACATGAATAGAGTAGGGATCGACCGATATCGTTTTTTTTAGGGCCGATACCGATAATCGGTGCAGGTTAGTGCCGATAACTTATACCGATATTCCGGTATAAGTTATCGGCTATTTAACCCCCTGCGACACCGCTGCAGATCATTGATTTAAAGCGGGCGCTTTAAATCAATTATCTGCAGTGGCTTTTGCGGGGCCATAGGCCACCGCCACCACCCGCTTCTCTCCCCCTACCTGTCAGGGTGGTCCGGGCCATCCATCCTTCCTTCCTGTAGTGTCCGGGGGCATTTCGGGTGAAGAGTGAACCGGTCCGGGCTGTCGTCCTTCTCCGGCGGTCATCTTCTCCACTCCGGGCAGGCTCCGGCCTAGTACGCTGCATAGACGCCGCTGCGCAGTGACGCCTGTGCGCAGCGACGCATCTGACGTCACAGCGTAGCGGCGTCTATGCAGCGTACTAGGCCGGAGCCTGCCCGGAGTGGAGAAGATGACCGCCGGAGAAGAAGGACAGCCCGGACCGGTTCACTCTTCACCTGGAACGCCCCCGGACACTACAGGAAGGAAGGATGGATGGCCCGGACCACCCCCATTACGGGTAAGTTAAATTTTTTTATTGACTCGGAGGGTGGGGGAGGGGCCCGACCGGTATAGCGGTATGGGCAAAAATCCATACCGCTATACCGCCCAGCATCACGGTGGGGGGTGCGACGCGGTGCGGTGGGTCGGGGGTGCGGTGGGGGCGGCGGGGAATTATCGGCTTATCAGCAAGGTAATTGCCGATACCGATAATGCCCAAAATCGTGATTATCGGCCGATAATATCACCCATACCGATAATAGGTCGATCCCTAGAATAGAGGATATAGCCTATGTAGGTTTAGAAAAATATGTACTTTGTAAACATGGTCCCATAAATATCTTATTTAAAAAGGGGTACACCACTCCGAAAGCTGGGTGCGGGCTTCGGGGTCGCCGCATCCCCTCGTGACGTCACACCCCCTCCCATATACTTGCATTGAGGGGGCGGCGCATGACGGCATGAGGGGACATGGAGACCCCCGAAGTCCGCACCCAGCTTTCGGAACTAAATGTTCAGAACGCTGGGGAGTGGAGTACCCCTTTAAAGGATTACTCCTGCAAAAATTAACTTGTCCCCTATCCTGTGTATAAAGAAGTAGCTGATCGCGGAGGGTCTGACCTCTGGAACAGCCTGCGAACACCGGAACGGGAACCAGCTCTCAGTGAGGAGCGCACGCTGCAGACGGCACACTCCATTGATTTCTATAGGAACGCAAAAGAGAACCCGAGTACAGCTCTCTGACATTATCGGCTCTCCCATAGAGAGGAGTGGAGGACGTGCTGTCTACCGGTAGATGACACGTTCTCCTCACAGAGAGCCGGGGTACCACTCCGTAGATGGCGGGACATCTCAACGGTCTGACCCTCCGCGATCAGCTACTTGTCCTCTATCCACAGGATAGGGGACAAAGTTTTTTCTGGAGTTCTCCTTTAAACATGACCGACACTATAGTCAAGTGGTCTCTTAACTGGACCTCCAGCTGTTGCAAAACTACAACTCCTAGCATGCCCGGACAGCCAATGACTGTCCGGGCATGCTGGGAGTTGTAGTTTTGAAACAGCTGGAGGTCCAGTTAAGAGACCACTTGACTATAGTCTATCCCATAGGGTCCCAATGGCCTTACCAATACTATGTGACATGAACAAATGGTCAAGTGACTATAAGGACCAGATAAACACTACAAACAATGGTCATTAAAGGGGTACTCCGGTGCTTAAACATCTTATCCCCTATCCAAAGGATAGGGGATAAGGTGCCTGTTCGCGGGAGTCCCGCCGCTGAGGACCCCCGGGATCATGCACGAGGCACCCAGTTTGTAATCAGTGCCCAGAGCGTGTTCGCTCCGGGACTGATTACCGGCGACCGCAGGGCCGGCGGCGTGACATCACACCTCCGCCCCCGTGTGACGTCACGCTCCGCCCCTCAATGCAAGCCTACGGGAGGGGGCGTGATGGCTATCAAGCCCCCTCCCGTAGGCTTGCATTGAGGGGGCGGAGCGTGACATCACACGGGGGCGGAGGCGTGACGTCACACCTCGCCCGCCCTGCGGTCGACCATAATCAGACCCGGCGCGAACACGCTCCGGGTCTGATTACAAACGGGGTGCCGCATGCATGATCCCGGGGGTCCCCAGCGGCGGAACTCCCGCGAACAGGCATCTTATCCCCTATCCTTTGGATAGGGGATAAGATGTTTAAGCACCGGAGTACCCCTTTAAACCCAGATCACCAGCTCCCAATCTCTTTATGCGGAAGCTACACAGCCGCTTTCCATTGATGTTCAGCATTAGACAGTTTTCGAGGATCACAAGCGAAATGCATTCTTCCTATTGTATCCCAAAATTTTTGGAAATAGTCACAACCATCTGATTGAAGCGCACAAAATAACCCAAAAAGAGGGGAGATTTATCAAAACCTGTGCAGAGGAAAAAGTGGACCAGTTGCCCGTAGCAACCAAATGGCTTCTTTCATTTTTCTGAGGCTTTTAAAAGAAAGAAGCGATCTGATTGGTTTCTATGGGCAACTGTTTGAGTGTGACTAGAGGAAAAGTCAAAGGCCGCAAACCCAGCCTGGGCTTATTGGCTACAGAGGCCAGAGATCACATGATGACAAATGGTCGTTCATCGCCTGATCGGGTCCTTTTGACCTGTCAAAATATCATCAGGCGCACATCTGGCAGTGTAATGACCTTACAGGTTATGGATACTAGATTTATGGGGACAGAATGTTGATTCAGGAACATATTCTGAGGCCACAATGGAGTCCAAAAGGAATTTTTCCTTCCATCTAGAAGGTTAAAAGGGGTACTCCGGTGGAAATTTTTTTTTTATTTATTTTATTAAATCAACTGGTGCCATAAAGTTAAACAGATTTGTAAATTACTTCTATTAGAAAATCTTAATCCTTCGAGTACTTATTAGCTGCTGAATACTATAGAGGAAATTATTTTATTTTTGGAACACAGAGCTCTCTGCTGACATCACGACCACAGTGCTCTCTGCTGACATCTCTGTCCATTTAAGGAACTGTCCAGAGCATCATATGTTTGCTATGGGGATTTTCTCCTACTCTGGACAATTCCTAAAATGGACAGAGATGTCAGCAGAGAGCACTGTGCTCGTGATTCAGCAGAGAGCTCTGTGTTCCAAAAAGAAAATCATTTCTTCTGTATCATTCAGCAGCTAAGAAGTACTGGAAGGATTAAGATTTTTTTTTTTATAGAAGTAATTTACAAATCTGTTTAACTTTCTGGCACCAGTTGATAAAAAAAATTTAAAAAAAAAAAGCTTTCCACTGGAGTACCCCTGTAATGTCAACACGATGAAACTTCAGAGCAGAATTCCGTGGGAATATTCCGCTGCAGTAAAGTCCCACTGGTTTGAATGGGATTCTTCTACACACGGCGGAATTTTCATGGCTGAAACACCTGAGACATCCAGATTCTGGCATTTGCAGAAAGACTAGACTTGTCCAATTTTTCTGCGGAATCTGCTAGGAAATGCATTGAAGTCTACTGAGACGGCGCATTTCCGAGCGGTCCTAGCAACAGCATATTCTGCCAGCGCCCGTTGTCTGCAGAATTTCCCGCCCAGAAGTTTTCCAGGCGGACATTCCGCCGTATGACCATAGCCTAAGGGTATGTTCACACTGAGGAATTCATGAGTAATCATTTTGGTCCGGAAATTCGGCAAATCTGCCATCTTCTGCTTGGAGCAGAATTTGGTGCAGAATTTGATGTGGAATTTGAAGAGGATATCTGGAGGAGGATCAGTAGTACTGCAACAACCAATGGGCTGGCTCTCAATTCGCCTTTAGAAAATTCTGCATCAATTCTGCTCCGAACTCATTTCATCAGTAAAAATAAAGTCCCGTTGACTTCAATGGGCTTTTACCCGCATATTTGCCAGAAGAATGAACTTTTTCGTCCACAGAAGGGCGGCAAGAAAGGTAATTACAGTCAATAGAACTTTCATTCAAGGCAGAATTTGAGTGGAATATTGGCGCGGTATTACGCAATTAAATTCCTCATCAATTCCCTAGTGTGAACAAACCCTTATGGGGCAACTGGAATCTTGGAACTTTATAAACATTTGTTTTCCTTCAACCTTATAAGTTATGGCCCAGATTTCTTAACACCGTGTGAGAGAAAAAGTGGAGGGATTTTTCCATAGCAACCAATCACAGCTCAGCTTTCACTTTACCTCAGCTCATTAGCTGAGCTGTGATTGGTCGCTGTGAGAAAATCCCTCCACTTTTTCCTCTCACACAGTTTCATTAATCTGGGCCATATACGTCACTAGGTTATAGCCAACCGGAAGGCCGAACGAACAATATAGACCGTTTGTACGGCCTTCACCACACGACACTAGAGCCATATAAAATCTGTATAAATGGCCTCCAATCTTCAAGGTGGGCACTCGTTTACTCGGTCAGGCCATCTAATAGGGCCTTTAGGTCTTGCCATATACCGTATTTTTCGCCATATAAGACGCACTTTTTCTTCCCCACTGGGGGGGGGGGGGGAAGTTGGTGCGTGTTATACGGCGAATACACATTAAAACTCTGTCCTATCGCGGCGGTCCCTGCGGCCATCAACGGTCGGGACCCGCGGCTAATACAGGACATCACCGATCGCGGTGATGCCCTGTATTAACCCTTCAGACACAGTGATGAAAGCTGAGCGCTGTGTCTGAAGCGAAAGTGACACTAACCCGGCTGCTCAGTCGGGCTGTTCGGGACCGCCGTGGTGAAATCGCGGCGTCCCGAACAGCTTACAGGACACCGGGAGGGACCTTACCTGCCTCCTCGGTGTCTGCTCCGTGCCGGGATCCCCTGCATGGCCGGCGCTCTACTTCGTCGTCATCATGTCGTCGCGCACGCTGTCCCATCACCTAATAGGAGCGGTGTGCGTAGCGACGTGATGGCGGCAACGGAGAGCGAGGGTACCGGGCAGCAGAGACGTTCCGGAGCGACGGGGACACGGCAACAGAGATGGAGGGCGACATCCAGGGCAGCGGTGACTGGTCTGGAGCGGCGGGGACACGTGAGCATTACCTCCTATCCAGTGGTCTTCAACCTGCGGACCTCCAGATGTTGCAAAACTACAACTCCTGGCATGCCCGGACAGCCAACGGCTGTCCGGGCATGCTGGGAGTTGTAGTTTTGCAACATCTGGATGTCCGCAGGTTGAAGGTTCAGAAAAATACGGTACTACTATAAATTACCTGCAGACATTGGCCTTTTAGTTTGTGCAGTTCCACTTTGCAGCTCCTTCCTCCGTTCCATCGTACAATCTATAGACCGGGGTCTCACCACAGAATTTCTACATGGCGACATCACGGAGACAGAAGTGTGACACGAAATGTCGCTACAGAGGGAAGAACAGGACGACGAAGTGGAGTCCAGGTCACTAGTCTCATAGAAACCTGAAACAGATGAGTACAATAAATTTACATGTGCTGAATTTTTAACAAAACCAAGATTTAATTTTAAAAAAACTACACAAAATATCTAGATCCGCCATGTATTGAAGCTTTGGTTAAATTCTACTTCACTTTTCCTTAGTAAAATCTTCTCACAATTCTTTCTGCGGAAACTGCTCAGAAAGGTCTAAGGAGATGGCGCATTTCCAAGCGGTCCTAGCGCCTGCATGTTCTATCTGCGGAATGTCCTCATGGAAATTTTCCAGGATGGACATTTCACCATGTGAACATATTTACTGCAGAAAATCCGCAGGGGGATTTTGCTACCATTGACTTCAATGGGTCTGCAGAAAATTTACAATAGTGGTGGATTTGCGGATTTTCTTCAGAACTATTGAAGTTAATGGTTGTAAAAATCCGTTGTGGATTTTCTGCAGCAAATAAGCTACAGAAAATCTGCCCGTGTGAACGGACCCATAGGGTTTGTTCACATGGGCGGATATGATTTTGAACTCCGTGCGTTCCCAGCTGCGAGCTCTTGGCGCCAGGATTTTCGGCAGAGAAAAACCTACCGTTGACCCCATTGATTTCAAGGCCAGAACTTCTCTTCCACATGTTCTGCACGGATCAGTACGGAGAGACACAGCTTATGCTGGGCGGTACAATTGGCAAGGCAACCATACAACTCCCAGCCAGTTCCGTGCACAAGTCCTGTTCATCACAAAAAGGGCTCGTGCACGGAACTTACTCGGCATCGCACAGTTACTATGCCAACTGTGCCGCCCAGATCAGTGCATAAGAAGCAGGGGGGCAGCTTTGGATTTTTACACGGGAAAATGAGCGTCAACTCAAAAGGGCCAACATAATGGATCTTTTGTGAGGTCACTTGATTCATCATTAGCCGCCACACATTGCGCTGTGTAAACAGAGGATGTGCGCTGATTAGGTGGAATTTAAAGGGCCACACAAGTGACAGAGCTGTCAGTTCAGGTCACAATCAGATAGGGACTTGAGGCAGTAATACAAAAAATGTGTATCGAAATAGGAGTCTCCCACAAAAAAAAAAAAAATTATTATATCATATAAATATCTGTCTGTCAATCTAAACACACACACACACACACCTATAATCTCAGCTTAACATAAATATATATAATCTCAGCTTAATATATATTACCGTATTTTTCGCCGTATAAGACGCACTTTTTCTTCCCCAAAACTGGGGGGGAAAAAGTTGGTGCGTTTTATACGGCGAATACACCCCTATCGCGGCGGTCCCTGCGGCCATCAACGGCCAGGACCCGCGGCTAATACAGGACATCACCGATCGCGGTGATGCCCTGTATTAACCCTTCAGACGCGGCGATCAAAGCTGACCGCCGCGTCTGAAGGGAAAGTGACACTAACCCGGCTGTTCAGTCGGGCTGTTTGCGATTTTACCGCGGTGGTCCCGAACAGGCCGACTGAATAGCCGGGTTAGTGCTTACAGGACACCGGGGGGGGACCTTACCTGCCTCCTCGGTGTCTTCTCCATTCAGGGATCCCCTGTATGGCCGGCGCTCTCCTTCCTCGTCACGTACGTACAACGGCGACGGAGACGGAGAGCGAGGATACCCGGCCGGCAGCAGAGACGTTCCGGAGCGACGGGGACACGGCGACAGCGATGGAGCGACATCCAGGGCAGCGGTGACGGGTCCGGAGCGGCGGGGACACGTGAGTATTACCTCCTATGCAGTGGTCTTCAATCTGCGGACCTCCAGATGTTGCAAAACTACAACTCCCAGCATGCCCGGACAACCGTTGGCTGTCCGGGCATGCTGGGAGTTGTAGTTTTGCAACATCTGGAGGTCCGCAGATTGAAGACCACTATTGGATTCAAAATCTTCCATTTTTTAGATTTTGCACCTAAAATTAGGGTGCGACTTATACGCCGGTGCGTCCTATAGGACGAAAAATACGGTATCTCTCTATATTATATTATATTATATTATATTATATTATATTATATTATATTATATTATATTATATTATATTATATTATATTATATTATATTATATTATATTTTATATTTTATATATTATATTATATATTATATTATATATTATATTATATTTTATATATTATATATTATATATTATATATTATATATTATATATTATATATTATATATTATATATTATATATTATATATTATATATTATATATTATATATTATATATTATATATTATATATTATATTATATATATATATATATATATATATATATATATATATACCAGTGGCAAAAACCACAAAACAGCTGTCTGCAGATGGGCAGAAACTTTCCTTTTGGGGGGAGTAGTCTGGCTTGGCATAAAATCCCAATCAGCTTTTTTTTTTATTCCTTAACAGGCGCTAAACTGATACCAGGGAACATTACCTGAAAAGGTGATGTAATGAGCTACTTTGCATATTCCTATATTATAATATATATATATGCTGCTGCATTCTTCTGTTGCTGTGTGTATATATATATATATATATATATATATATATATATATATATATATATATAATCTCATCTTAAATATATATATATATATATATGTTTATTATATATGCTAAGCGGAGATTTTAGAACCCTCTAGCAGGGGTCAGCGCGGTCATTTTCTCCCATTACCCAAACAAAGCATTTTCTCCGATAACATTGTGCTGGAGAATCTCCTGTGTAAACATTTCACTTTGACAATCCCCCTTCCCCCTTTAAATGAACAGAATGGAGCTTCTCTCCCGCTGCCGCACCGTCAGAAAACCAAAAGGCTGTAAAGAAGTGGTTTCCTTATTGTGGGCCTCCAGCTGTTGCAAAACTACAACTCCCAGCATGCTCGGACAGCCGTTGGCTGTCCGAGCATGCTGGGAGTTGTAGTTTTGCAACAGCTGGAGGTCCACAATTTGGAGGCCACTGCTATAAAGCCTGCACATTTTGTGTCTGCTTATTTAACCCTTTAACAGCGTCTTCCCAGTACCTGAGCTATGGGCCGACATACAGTTCCCGCTCATCCTTCTTGTAAACAGAATATCGCTCGTAACTCCAGAACTTCCCAATCTGAGTCGAGGTGCCAGCGATCCAGAGCCCATTCTGCGCAGCGATGTAAATTCAGCGGGAAACACGGAAAGTAGCGGCTGGATTAAAACAAAAAAACAAACACACAAAATATTGTTAAGAGAGACTTGGCATTGGTGAATAGGAATCCATTGGTTTTAAAGTCTGCCAGAAGTAGTTACATGCTGCCCGAACCGTTACGGTAATCTATGATTCGCTCTGGACAGCGCTGCCCTTTCAGAGTAACCATAAGGGTGTTTTTACAGGGTGCCTCACGCTGGTACAAAACTACAACTTCCAGCATGCCCGGACAGCCTAAGGTTCAGGTAGCAAGAAACTAGTGGAAGGCGCTGTCCGATCCCATCGCATACAAAAAAAAAAAATACAAAAATACAAAAAAGGCAAGACAATTCTGTAAGGTACAGTACATGGATGCTACAAAGTGCAACAGATACTTTCACCACCGGGTGGCACTGTTAACTAAAGATGTATAGGCACGCCAGAAATGAAGCCACAACTGCTGCACAAGACGGGCTTTCAGGACCTGGCTGCAATGACAATTGAAAAACTACAACTCCCATCATGCCTCGACATCAAAAGGCTTAAAAGGGGTGCTCCGGTGGAAAATATATATATATATATATATATATATATATATATATATATATATATATATATATATTTTTTTTTTTTTTTAATCAACTGGTGCCAGAAAGTTAAGACAGATTTGTAAGTTACTTCTATTTAAAAATAAATAAATAAAAAAAAAATCTTAATCCTTCCAGTACTTCTTAGCTGCTGAATACTGCAGAGGAAATTCTTTTCTTTTTGGAACACAGAGCTCTCTGCTGACATCACTAGCACAGTGCTCTCTGCTGACATCTCTGTCCGTTTTAGGAACCGTCCAGAGAAGCATATGTTTGCTATGGGGATTTTCTCCTACTAAGGACAGTTCCTAAAATGGACAGAGATGTCAGCAGAGAGCACTGTGCTCGTGATGTCAGCAGAGAGCTCTGTGTTCCAAAAAGAAAAGAATTTCCTCTGCAGTATTCAGCAGCTAATAAGTACTGGAAGGATTAAGATATTTTAATAGAAGTCATTTACTAATCTGTTAAACTTTCTGGCACCAGTTGATTTATTGTACTGTATCTAGAACTAAGCCTAAGGCCATGTTCACACGTACGGAATTTCCGGGCGGAATTCCGCATTGTTTCTGGCAGGGAAATTCTGATGTCCGTGTCTGCAGAAAAAATAAGCGCATTTTTTTTCTCTGCGGACACCGCGCTGGACGCATAGCAGTCTGAGTCGGCGCATTCCCGTGAGGATATTCCGGACATGTGAACATGGCCTAAAGGGGTGAGATATACCCTCACTCCCTACTTCCCCATGCAGGTAAACCACGCTGCACAATAGCCAACTGCAAGACCAGTGTTTCCCAGACAGGGTGCCTCCAGCTGTTGCAAAACTACAACTCCCAGAATGCCCGACCCACAGTCTGAGATTTTGGTTATAGTGTCCACTATAGAACAATATATATCATTATGGAACGTTATATATCCGCCTTCTGCCATCCTGGCATGCTGGTAGTTGTAGTTTGGTAACAGCTGGAGGCACCCTGGTTGGAAAAAAAACTGATGCAGGGGAAAGAAAACCAAAAAAAAAAAAAACAATTATGCAGGCGGATGCTAGTTGCTCCATACTATGGGAAAAATTCCTTCGCAATACCAAATACTACAGTAAGAATAAAATTCCAGGCCGTTTGCGTAACTCTCAATAAAGTTAATGGGAGTTACGCAAATTGTGTAACGTTTCCAACTTGCCTGCTTTCGGCTTTACCCGACCACTGCGAACAGTGGAGGAGCAGAGAAAGCCAAAAGTAACAAGGTGGGAATACTCCTTTATGTGACTAGAATAAGTTATTCTTGTATTATAACAGTGTTTCCCAACCAGTGTGCCTCCAGCTGTTGCAAAACTACAACTCCCAGCATGCCCGGACAGCCAACGGCTGTCCGGGCATGCTGGGAGTTGTAGTTTTGCAACAGCTGGAGGCACACTGGTTGGGAAACCCTGGTCTAGACAATGTTACAGCAACACAAAAGGGGGAGATTTATCAAAACTTGTCCAGAGGAAAAGTTGCCGAGTTGCCCATAGCAACCAATCAGATCGCTCCTTTCATTTTTGAAAAGGCCTCTGAAAAATGAAAGAAGTGATCTGATTGGTTGCTATGGGCAATGCTTATCAAAACCTGTCCAGAGGAAAAGTTGCTGAGTTGCCCATAGCAACCAATCAGATCGCTCCTTTCATTTTTGAAAAGGCCTCTGAAAAATGAAAGTAGTGATCTGATTGGTTGCTATGAGGCAACTCAGCAACTTTTCCTCTGGACAGGTTTTGATAAATCTCCCCCATAGTTTTGCCTATATGCAGCAATCGCAACGCGAAACCAGACGACGACAGAACCTCCCCCCCCTGCCAGCTGTAAAACATATGGCGAACACTTCTGAAGTCCAGCGAGGGTATGTTATGTATTAGTCACAGTCACTTCAAAAGTTTTGGGGGGGGGGGGGGGGGGATTTGGGTGTTCAGACCCCCATAGACCACTAGATGAAGGTGTCCCTCCCAGTCTACCTCAGGAGTTGAGCTCTATAGTAAATCTATTAAAGGGGTACTCCAGTGGAAACCTTTTTTTTTTTATATCAACTGGTGCCAGAAAGTTAAGCAGATTTGTAAATCACTTCTATTAAAAAAAATCTTTATCCTTCCAGTACTTATTAGCAGTTGCATGCTACAGAGGACATTTTTTTCTTTTTGAATTTCTTTTATGTCTTGTCCACAGTGCTCTCTGCCGACACCTCTGTCCGTGTCAGGAACTGTCCAGAGCAGCATAGGTTTGCTATGGGGATTTTCTCCTGCTCTGGACAGTTCCTGATACGGGCATCAGGTGTCAGCAGAGAGCACTGTGGACAAGACAAAAATGAAATTCAAAAAGAAAGGAATTTGCTCTGTAGCATACAGCTTCTAATTAGTACTGAAAGGGTAAAGATTATTTAATAGAAGTAATTTACAAATATGTTTAACTTTCTGGCACCAGTTGAATAAAAATAAAAAAAAATTAATGGTTTTCCACCGGAGTACCCCTTTAAGTCCATCTCTGCAACAAAGCGGGTAGAGCAGCCTTTAACCACATGTTTCTACTAGAGATGAGCGAACTTACAGTAAATTCGATTCGTCACGAACTTCTCGGCTCGGCAGTTGATGACTTTTCCTGCATAAATTAGTTCAGCTTTCAGGTGCTCCGGTGGGCTGGAAAAGGTGGATACAGTCCTAGGAGACTCTTTCCTAGGACTGTATCCACCTTTTCCAGCCCACGGGAGCACCGGAAAGCTGAACTCATTTATGCAGGATAAGTCATCAACTGCCGAGCCGAGAAGTTCGTGACGAATCGAATTTACTGTAAGTTCGCTCATCTCTAGTTTCTACCCGTACCTGTATAATTTCAGACCAGATAATATGCCGTTTATTGATGGCGTGGTCTCTTGATAACCTATGCTGATATGACTAAAAGGGGTACTCCGTTTGTAAACAAATTATTTAAAATCAACCCGGTGCCAGAAAGTTATACAGATTTGTAAATTACTTCTATTTAAAAATCTTAATCCTTCCAGTACTTATCAGCTGCTGTATACTACAGAGGAAGATGTGTAGTTCTTTCCAGTCTGACCACAGTGCTCTCTGCTGACACCTCTGTTCACGTCAGGAACTGTCCACAGCAGGAGAGTTTTTCTATGGGAATTTGCTTCTACTCTGGACAGTTCCTGACAGAGGTATCAGCAGAGAGCACTGTGGTCAGACTGGAAAGAACTACACAACTTCCTCTGGAGCATATGGCAGCTGTTTTATTGTTTTAAATGTTTTATTGTTTAATTATACCCACCTTATTGTTTAACTTTCTGACACCAGCTGATTAAAAAAAAAAAATATACAGTGGTCCCTCAACATACGATGGTAATCCGTTCCAAACGGACCATCGTTTGTTGAAACCATCGCATGTTGAGGGATCCGTGCAATGTAAAGTATAGGACAGTGGTCTACAATCTGCGGACCTCCAGATGTTGCAAAACTACAACACCCAGCATGCCCGGACAGCCGTTGGCTGTCCGGGCATGCTGGGTGTTGTAGTTTTGCAACATCTGGAGGTCCGCAGGTTGTAGACCACTGTTAAAAGGAAGTTGTACTCGCCTGTCCCCGCCGCTCCGGACCGTCACCGCTCGTCACCGCTGCCCAGGATGTCGCCGTCCATCGCTGCCGCCGCGTCTCCGAGGTGTCCCCGATGCTCCGGCAAGGCTTCTGCTTCCCCGCCATCCGCGCTCTCTGTCGCCGCCATCACGTCGCTACGCACGCCGCTCCTATTGGATGACAGGACGACGTGCGCAGCGACGTGATGAAGACTATGGAGAGCGCCGACGATGCAGAGGATCCCGAAGAGGACGCGCCGGAGCCCCGAGGACAGGTAAGTGATCGTCAGCGGACCACACGGGGCACCGTAAACGGCTATCTGGTGGCAGCTGAAGCAGTCTGCGCTGCCGGATAGCCGTTTATGCGATGGCGCCGACATAAAAAAAGCATCGTATGTTGATGCTGCCTCTGAGAGGCCATCGCATGTTAAAATGATCGTATGTCGGGGCCATCGTAGGTCGAGGGGGGGGGGGTCACTGTATATATTATTTGAATTTGGCAGCACAGTCAAAAAAACAAAAAAAAAAAAAAAAAAAAAAACACAAATCCATCCATTTTACTTGTGTCTTTCCCCTCACCAAGTTTCATTGAATTCAATAGGAAAACTGACAGTTCACATGTAGTTTATCTTAATTTAACAGCCATAATAATAAGTACCGTATGTGATCTTTTTTATTTTATTTTTTTACCTGATTTGCATAACACTTTGCATAACATCTTTGAAGCAATTTGTAATAAGTTTGTGTTTTACAGGATTTTTTTTTTTTTTAGCATTTTTTTTTGGGGGGGGGGGGGCCCAAAAAAAATGGTAAAAAAAAAAAAAAAAATCCTGTAAAACACAAACTTATTACAAATTGCTTCAAAGAGCAATTAAAGGCATTTGCTTCGAGCCTTAACATACACTGAGTTACCATTAGCCTACACTGAAAAGACAGCATGGAAAGGTTATATGGCTTCCTGTGAGACCGGTCCTACTAAGGTTGTGTCCGTGTTAAAAGGGAAATGAGGCCGAATTCACACGGATATTCCAGGAAAGTCATGGAAAACAGAACGGATCCCAGCAAAGAACATAAAAGGTGCATTCACCACCAAGAGAATGAAGGACGGAGCACTCACCCGGTTCGTTGCCTGGATATGCAGCTCAACACCGATGGGGTATGTAATGGGGTATTTTCGGCAGGGAGGCGGTAGATGGAACGGGAGGAGCTCAGAGCCGTAAAGGTATACAGCCTGATGAAGCGCCATTTGGAGTGATACGGTCCTTTGAGCTCCCCGTCCCCCCCCCCCCCCCCCGTTCCATCTACCGCCTCCCTGCCGAAAACGCATACCCAGTTGGTGTTGAGCTGCATATCCAGGCTACGGACCGGGTGAGTGCTCCGTCCTTCATTTTTTCGGTGGTGATTGTATTTGGAGTTTTCTTTATATTCGTGAAGCATCCCCCCGCACTCCTGTCCAGTAATAGTACGTTCCATTATCAGTAATCCATAGAATTTAACAGCGTGGTGTCCAGTGCCAATTCATCATTCTCCAGTTATATGTAAAAAAATAAAAAGGTGCATTCGCATTAATAAATATGTTCCAGTAACCGTAGTAGCGAAGGGTTGTTACCGCCACCTTTAACCCTTCTCAGGGATAGGAAGACTTTGTCCTGTTATTTAGGGCTCTGTACACACCTTCCACAAACACACACCTCTTACCCAAACACAGATACAAGTACAGAGCAGGTATCTGATTGGGACCTTCCTCTAAGTGCACTTAGGGATAAGGTGATTTCCTGTATCTCCGCTACTGTGCGGCCTTTATGGAGTGTGAGCTCACATGTCACCCTTACCATCTGTACTGGTGTTTCCCAACCAGGGTGCCTCCAGCTGTTGCAGAACTACAACTCCCAGCATGCCACTGTTCTCATAGTCAAAAAAAAACTCATACCTGCCACATCGGCTAAAACAGGTGAGCACAAGGCATACACAAGAACCTCTACATCAATGTTTCCCAGCCGATGTGCCTCCAGTTGTTGCAAAACTACAACTCCCAGCATTCCACTGTTATTATGGGGAAAAGAAAAAAAAACGCCTACCTGCCACATCGGCTAAAACACGTGAGCACAAGGCATACACAAGAACCTCTACATCAATGTTTACCAATCGGTGTGCCTCCAGCTGTTGCAAAACTACAACTCCCAGAATGCCTACAGCTGACTGGGCATGCTGGGAGTTGTAGTTCTGCAACATCTGTAGGCACCTTGGTTGGGAAACAATGTTGTAGACCAGTGTTTCCCAACCAGGAAGTCCCCAGCTGTTGCAGAACTACAACTCCCAGCATGCCACTGTTATTATGGGCAAAAAAAAGTGGCTGTCCGGGCATGCTGGGAGTTGTAGTTTTGCAACAGCTGGAGGCACACCGGTTGGGAAACACTGCTGTAGACTATAGTGGACTCACCTCTGGGTCTTCACTTTGCTCCATGGTCTCCTCCATATTCTGTACAGTCTTCTTTAGATCTTGGGCTCTGGTCCAGGTAGATGATGGGCACTGCCATGGGTGACTGCTGGTGACCCCATCAGCTGGTTCTTGGTTCCATCTCCTTGGGGGTTGTGGTTGATCTATGGATTGTTCCTCTAAGATGGTCTTTGCAGGTCTTAGTGACTCCACACTCCATTGACCCAGCTTTCTAGTGTGACCTTTGGCCTGAGCCCCCTCCACCAGGTCATGCCTGAGGAGCCTTGATGGTGGGCTGGAGTCCAGGTCCTCTGGAGGAGACATCTCTAGAAGGTTCCCTAGTGAACTTCTTCTTAGTCTGCCAATGACCTCCTCCTGGATGTCTTCATAGTCCAGACTTCTAGACATTGTAGGTAAAGTCCGATCCAGGTCTTGGTTCCTCTTCTCCACACTTTCCTGTGTGCACCTCCGGCGCCATCTGCCCCGACCCCCCTTCTCTGTGCTCCTCAGGACTCCTCTGACCCTCTCCTCTGCCTCCAGCCTCATGACATGGAGCTCCTTCAGACTAGCTGTGGTCTGCTCCAGACATCGGGTCACCCATGCCCGATCTGATCGGCTGTGAGCAGGAGGCTGAGGCCTCATAGTGCTGCAGATCTCACCTGGAACGATTAGAAGTCAGTGCAGATTACAACTCCCCGGCCATGTATCCTGCAGACAGCCTGGACCTGGAAAGCTCAGCAGGGACTCCAAGGGAGCGGAGCAGCCAATCAGAGCCCGCCTGTAATCGGATCCCGCATGTCACAATGTGAACAATCACTTTCCGGATGCCAGCACTCACACAATGAGGGGAGATGCGGCTCTAAGGCCGGGAGGCTCCTTGTTCTCTTATCAGGGACTAGAACACTGGGATCCCCTCCGCCCGCACTCACATCGTCTCCGCACTCACATCTCCTCTGCCTTTGTCCGCACTCGGCTCCGGCGCCGGGGATTTAAACTCAGTGACGTCACAGTGGGCGGGGAAACCTCTGGACCTGGGAAAACTACAGAATGATAATACATGTCTGATATTCATATTTATCACATGAATCTATCTCATATCTATCTCTCTATCTATCTCATATCTATCTCATATCTATCTATCTCTCATATCTATCTATCTATCTCATATCTATCTATCTATCTATCTATCTCTCTCATATCTATCTATCTCATATCTATCTATCTCATATTTATCTATCTCATATCTATCTATCTCATATCTATCTATCTATCTCATATCTATCTATCTCATATCTATCTATCTATATCATATCTATCTATCTCATATCTATCTATCTATCTCATATCTATCTATCTCATATCTATCTATCTATCTCATATCTATCTATCTATCTATCTCATATCTATCTATCTAGCTCATATCTATCTATCTATCTCTCATATCTATCTATCTATCTCATATCTATCTATCTATCTCATATTTATCTATCTCATATCTATCTATCTCATATCTATCTATCTATATTATATCTATCTCATATCTATCTCATATCTATCTATCTCATATCTATCTATCATCTATCTTTCTCTTATCTATCTATCTCATATCTATCTATCTCATATCTATCTATCTCATATCTATCTATCTATATCATATCTATCTATCTCATATCTATCTATCTATATCATATCTATCTATCTCATATCTATCTATCTATCTCATATCTATCTATCTATCTATCTCATATCTATCTATCTAGCTCATATCTATCTATCTATCTCTCATATCTATCTATCTATCTCATATCTATCTATCTATCTATCTCATATTTATCTATCTCATATCTATCTATCTATCTCATATCTATCTATCTATCTCATATCTATCTATCTATATTATATCTATCTCATATCTGTCTCATATCTATCTATCTATCTCATATCTATCTATCATCTATCTATCTCATATCTATCTATCTCATATCTATCTATCTCATATTTATATCATATCTATCTATCTCATATCTATCTATCTCATATCTATCTATCTGGATAGGAGTAATGAAAAAATTGACCTTGGCAGCAGGCACTCAGTAATCCAATAGGAAGTGTCACACTCAGGTCCCGGAGTTGTAGAGTTCAGCAACTTTATTTGATGTACAGCAATGACGCGTTTCGGGGTGAAACCACCCCTTCTTCAGAAGTACATACCCAACATAAAACATGAGGGGTCTAAATAGGCATGGTGATTAACACACAAAATGGAGGGTGGTGCAAAGGTGAGAGGTCATGAACATATATAGCAATGTAAGTTTATATAAATATGTATAAAATAAGAGAGAACACAACATAATTCATATAATCATCAGCGAGAAAAACCCCACAAGGTACATTGTACGACCAGAGTAATCATTGTATAATCCAAGATTGTGTCCGGGATAATAACGTGAAAATGAGGCTTGGATCGCGCTGTCACGTGAGGTGAGGGTGAGCGGACAATCTATGGAGCCTGTACCCCCCCCCCCCCCCTTTCTCTATCTAGGGTAACACACGAGGCGCCGTCCTCTGGTCGTCTTTTTTCTACTTCTACACATATCTATCTATCTACATTATATAGATAGATAGATATAGATGTGTGTGTGTTTCTGCATACTTTTATATACTTTGTGCATGTTTGTATATATGTCTATGTGTTTGTGTATATATGAGTGTGTATATGTATATACATGTGTCTGTACACTGATATACTATGTGATGTCTGTATATGTGTGTCTATGTGTGTATCTGTATATATACTGTATGTGTATATACATATATGTGTGTCTGTATACTATTTTATCTACTACGTGCATGTATATGTGTGTATCTGTATGATTCTGTATATATGTGGGTGTGTGTATATGTATATACATATATATATGTGGGTGTGTGTATATGTATATACATATATATATGTGGGTGTGTGTATATGTATATACATATATATATGTGGGTGTGTTTATGTATATACATATATATGTGTGTCTGTATACTATTTTATCTACTACGTGCATGTATATGTGTGTATCTGTATGATTCTGTATATATGTGGGTGTGTGTTTATGTATATACATATATATATGTGGGTGTGTGTATATGTATATACATATATATATGTGGGTGTGTGTATATGTATATACATATATATATGTGGGTGTGTTTATGTATATACATATATATGTGTGTCTGTATACTATTTTATCTACTACGTGCATGTATATGTGTGTATCTGTATGATTCTGTATATATGTGGGTGTGTGTATATGTATATACATATATATATGTGGGTGTGTGTATATGTATATACATATATATATGTGGGTGTGTGTATATGTATATACATATATATATGTGGGTGTGTTTATGTATATACATATATATGTGTGTCTGTATACTATTTTATCTACTACGTGCATGTATATGTGTGTATCTGTATGATTCTGTATATATGTGGGTGTGTGTTTATGTATATACATATATATATGTGGGTGTGTGTATATGTATATACATATATATATGTGGGTGTGTGTTTATGTATATACATATATGTGTGTGTGTGTTTGTATACCCGGCTATGAACGTTACGCAGTATAATGTATCTTTTGTGGACTGGAATGATGAGGTTGTGGTTTTTTTGTGCCCGGCCTTATATAAACTACCTCTGTCTGCTGCACAGAAGCAAAAAAAGCATAACCCCGGGCTATTGACTTGTGTGAGCTCTTTATCATGCAGAGAGCTGGAGCTCCGGTCTGAGACAAAGGAAGAAAGAAGCAGGTGGACGGGTCGGCCAGGTCAGCGCACTACCTGCTATACCGTAATACCTTCTATACTGCACTACCTGCTATACCGTAATACCTTCTATACTGCACTACCTGCTATACCGTAATACCTTCTATACTGCACTACCTGCTATACCGTAATACCTTCTATACTGCACTACCTGCTATACCGTAATACCTTCTATACTGCACTACCTGCTATACCGTAATACCTTCTATACTGCACTACCTGCTATACCGTAATACCTTCTATACTGCACTACCTGCTATACCGTAATACCTTCTATACTGCACTACCTGCTATACCGTAATACCTTCTATACTGCACTACCTGCTATACCGTAATACCTTCTATACTGCACTACCTGCTATACCGTAATACCTTCTATACTGCACTACCTGCTATACCGTAATACCTTCTATACTGCACTACCTGCTATACCGTAATACCTTCTATACTGCACTACCTGCTATACCGTAATACCTTCTATACTGCACTACCTGCTATACCGTAATACCTTCTATACTGCACTACCTGCTATACCGTAATACCTTCTATACTGCACTACCTGCTATACCGTAATACCTTCTATACTGCACTACCTGCTATACCGTAATACCTTCTATACTGCACTACCTGCTATACCGTGATACCTTCTATACTGCACTACCTGCTATACCGTGATACCTTCTATACTGCACTACCTGCTATACCGTAATACCTTCTATACTGCACTACCTGCTATACCGTGATACCTTCTATACTGCACTACCTTCTATACCGTAATACCTTCTATACTGCACTACCTGCTATACCGTAATACCTTCTATACTGCACTACCTGCTATACCGTAATACCTTCTATACTGCACTACCTGCTATACCGTGAAACCTTCTATACTGCACTACCTGCTATACCCTAATACCTTCTATACTGCACTACCTGCTATACCGTGATACCTTCTATACTGCACTACCTGCTATACCCTAATACCTTCTATACTGCACTACCTGCTATACCGTAATACCTTCTATACTGCACTACCTGCTATACCATAATACCTTCTACACTGCATTACCTTCTATACTGTAATACCTTCTACACTGCACTACCTTCTATACTGTAATACCTTCTATACTGCACTACCTGCTATACCGTAATACCTTCTACACTGCATTACCTTCTATACCGTGATACCTTCTATACTGCACTACCTGCTATACCGTAATACCTTCTATACTGCACTACCTGCTATACTGCACTACCTGCTATACCGTAATACCTTCTACACTGCACTACCTTCTATACTGCACTACCTGCTATACCGTAATACCTTCTACACTGCACTACCTTCTATACCGTGATACCTTCTATACTGCACTACCTGCTATACCGTAATACCTTCTACACTGCACTACCTTCTACACTGCACTACCTGCTATACCGTAATACCTTCTACACTGCACTACCTTCTATACCGTGATACCTTCTATACTGCACTACCTGCTATACCGTAATACCTTCTACACTGCACTACCTTCTACACTGCATTACCTTCTATACTGTAATACCTTCTATACTTCACTACCTGCTATACCGTAATACCTTCTACACTGCATTACCTTCTATACCGTAATACCTTCTATACTGTACTACCTGCTATACTGTAATACCTTCTACACTGCACTACCTGCTATACTGTAATACCTTCTACACTGCACTACCTTCTATACTGTAATACCTTCTATACTGCACTACCTTCTATACTGTAATACCTTCTATACTGCACTACCTTCTATACTGTAATACCTTCTATACTGCACTTCTGTAATATGATTATTATTGTGTCACCTCTCTGCTACACTGTATCAGCCTGGAATTACTAAACCTAAAGTCACACTGCAGTCAGTATTTACATAAAAGATATATATATATATATATATATATATATATATATATATATATATGCAACAGTGTGTCACGGGTGTAGGGGGGACAAAGAAGCCAATACACTTTTAACAATAAGGGGCACATATCAGGGGTGTTGGTGGAGCCAGAAGATTTCTCGGGCATCATGGGGCACTGACAGAGGTGCAGAACAGAGATACAGTGTATCTATCTTTTCCATCCTCCCCTATACATGGCTGAACATTCGTGTATCCTTTAGCAGTAGCTTATCCCTCCCAAAACAATAGGAGGTTAGGTGGTAAAAATCCAACATCCCCAACCTTTCTCTCCACTGATATCATCTGTTGACGGAGAATCGGGAGGCCACCATATACAGTGATCCCTCAACTTACAATGGCCTCAACATACAATAGTTTCAACATACAATGGTCTTTTCTGGACCATCGTAAGTTGAAACCAGACTCAACATACAATGTACAGACAGTCCAGATCTGTGAAACGTGTCAATGGCTGGAAGAACCGACCAATCAAAATGGGCATTCACTGTTAAAACCCCTGTATTACTGAAGCGTATGCACTGACTGGTGTCTGGTAGCGCCCCCTACAGTACAGGGAGGTATTACATTTTCTGTACACTTTACCTGTACCAGGGTTACCTGCACCTTTGGACACCAGGTGAGGGCGACTCCATTACTTTTTTTACTTACAGGACCCTGAAGAAGCCCCTGTCCTCTACATAGACCAGTGTTTCCCAAGCAGGGTGGCCCCAGCTGTTGCAAAACTACAACTCCCAGCATGCCCGGACAGCCTTTGGCTGTCCGGGCATGTTGGGAGTTGTAGTTTTGCAACAGCTGGAGGCTCCCTGCTTGGGAAACACTGACATAGACAGTGATTTACAGTTCCCAGCAGATCTTTATTACTTTTATATGTAAAGACTTGCTTTATCTACTTATTTTTCTTATTTTTGGATGATATTTTGGGGCTTCAGAACCAATTACCAGATTTCCATAGAGTTCTGGTCTCAACATACAATGGTTTCAACATACAATGGTTGTCCCAGAACCAATTAATATTGTAACTTGAGGGACCACTGTATCTTAGACCAGAGTTTTCCAACCAAGGTGCCTCCAGCTGTTGCAAAACTACAACTCCTAGCGTGCCTGGACAGCATTTGGCTGTCCGGGCATGCTGGGAGTTGTAGTTTTGCAACAGCTGGGGGCACCCTGGTTGGGAAACACTGCCTAAGACAGTCTAAGGTCTACGGGCACCTTTAAACAAAGCTGAAAGTTCTGCCATTTCCGTACACCTGTATACATTGACAGGAATAATGCAGAAATCTTACAATATATACAGACAGAAGGCTGGCAGTATATTATATAAGTGATCAAGTGCTCGCATAGCAGGTGTAATCACAGTAAAAAAAACACATCAAAACGAGCCTTTGCACTTTAAAAAATGTTTCGTTTTATTTTTAATGTAGAAAAAATAAAAAAATAAAACAAAATTAGTATCACCCCATCTTCGAGTCTCATAAATCCCCAAAAATGCCACAAAGGCCAAATAAGAAAAAAAAAACACACCACAAAAAGGCACCGTGGAGGACAAAATTAAGGGGATGGTTTTTTGTGGCATTTTTTTTTTTCAGGCCAAACAAAAATTGTGTCTGTTCCACGATGGATAGCGTATTTTGATACGACCATGACTAAGAGCAACAGCTCGAAACGCGTCGGCGCTTCACTCCCATTTTAGAGTGACATGTCACTTTCCACTTTGTGGTAACACTTTTTCAATTTTTTTATGTGCACTATTAAAAGTTACGTTTTATTGGATACACTTCATCGGGGTTTTATTGGATACACTTCATCGGGGTTTTATTGGATACACTTCATCGGGGTTTTATTGGATACACTTCATCGGGGTTTTATTGGTTACACTTCATCGAGAGCTGGATATCTTCTCTTCTATTGTTCTAGCGTAGTTTGATCCCTTACAGACATGTCATATGTACCTCAAAATGACAAAATGTTATATGATTGAGAGGCAAATTCACCTCCAGGGAATATCATTTTTTTTTCTTTTTAAGTAACAAAACAAATACAGCATTAAAGGGGTACTCCGCCCCTGGCATCTTATTCCGTATCCAAAGGATAGGGGATAAGATGTTAGATCGCCGCGGTCCCGCTGCTGGGGACCCCGGGGATCGCTGCTGCGGCACCCCGCCATCATTACTGCACAGAGCGAGTTCGCTCTGTGCGTAATGACGGGCGATACAGGGGCCGGAGCAGCGTGACGTCATGGCTCCGCCCCTCATGACATCACAGCCCGTCCCCTTAATGCAAGTCTATGGCAGGGGGGCGTGATGTCTGCCACGCCCCCTTCCCATAGACTTGTATTGACGGGGGCGGGCCGTGATGTCACGAGGGGCGATCTCGCTCTGCGCAGTAATGATAGCGGGGTGCTGCAGCAGCGATCTCTGGGGTCCCCAACAGCGGGACCTCGGCGATCTGACATCTTATTCCCTATCCTTTGGTTAGGGGATAAGATGTCTAGGGGCGGAGTACCCCTTTAAAGGGGTACTCCGGTGAAAAACTTTTTTTTTTTTTTTTTTTTAAATCAACTGGTGCCAGAAAGTTAAACAGATTTGTAAATTACGTCTATTAAAAAATCTTAATCCTTCCTGTACTTATTAGCTGCTGAATACTACAGCGGAAATTCTTTTCTTTTTGAAACACAGAGCTCTCTGCTGACATCACGAGCACAGTGCTCTCTGCTGACATCTCTGTCCATTTTAAGAACTGTCCAGAACAGCATATGTTTGCTAAGGGGATTTCCTTTTACCCTGGACAGTTCCTAAAATGGACAGAGATGTCAGCAGAGAGCACTGTGCTCATGATGTCAGCAGACAGCTCTGTGTTTCAAAGGGAAAAGAATTTCCACTGTAGTATTCAGCAGCTAATAAGTACAGGAAGGATTAAGATTTTTTTAATAGAAGTAATTTACAAATCTCTTTAACTTTCTGGCACCAGTTGATTTCAAAAATAAAAGTTTTTCACCGGAGTACCCCTTTAAACTTTAGGCACAAGGAAATACTATTTCTCCCGTTACTTTCTCCCGTCACAAAATAACGTCCATTATTAATTACGGGCTATGACGGGTTAAAACGGATAATGTAAAAATCCCATAGACTACAATGGGATTTTGTATCGGCTGTTTAACAGACGATTTTCAGGGTTTTCATAACGGAACATATATAATTTTTTTTTTTTGAGCCAAATTCAGAAGTGGATCCATAAGGGAGGAGAAGTATAAGTCTTTCCTTTATATGTCCTATTCCTTTTGAATACATTTCTGGCTTTGGCTCAAAAACTGCAGTGGCCCGATAACATGACATATCCCTAGCAAGCTTAGTCTTGCCAGGGATTTTGACTATATCCTGGATCCACCATATCTTACCCAGCTTTACTTGGATGAGATATGCCCTTCCTAAAACCTGGTGTCCACATAGGACACCTTGGGCAAATATAGTAATCCAAGATGACCATTCCTATTAGAGATGAGCGAACTTACAGTAACTTTGATTCGTCACGAACTTCTCGGCTCGGCAGTTGATGACTTATCCTGCATAAATTGGTTCAGCTTTCAGGTGCTCCCGTGGGCTGAAAAAGGTGGATACAGTCCTAGGAGACTCTTTCCTAGGACTGTATCCATGTTTTCCAGCCCACCGGAACTCCTGAAGGCTGAACTAATTTACGCAGGAAAAGTCATCAACTGCCGAGCCGAGAAGTTCGTGACGAATCGAATTTACTGTAAGTTCGCTCATCTCTAGTTGCATCATATACTATACCAGTGTTTCACAACCAGCGAGTCTCCAGCTGTTGCACAACTACAACTCCCAGCATGCCCGGACAGCCAACGGCTGTCCGGGCATGCTGGGAGTTGTAGTTGTGCAACAGCTGGAGGCACCCCTGGTTGGGAAACATTGACCTATACTATATACTACTATATAGTCCAACATGCCGGGAGTTGTAGTGTTGCAACAGCTGGAGGCACCCCTGGTTGGGAAACATTGACCTATACTATATACTACTATATAGTCCAACATGCCGGTAGTTGTAGAGTTGCAACAGCTGGAGGCACCCCTGATTGGGAAACACTGACCAATACTATATACTACTATATTGTCCAACATGTTGGGAGTTGTAGTTCCCGTTTGGGGCAGCTGCTGAGCCACAGGCTGTATCAGGGCATGCTGGGAGTTGTAGTTAGCAATTAACTGCAACTCCTGAAATTAATTTAAAAAAAAAAAAGCGATCAAAAAGTCACATCAAAACAAAAAATGGTCCTGTTAAAAACTATGGATCGGGGCGCAAAAAATGAACCCTCTTACAGGCCCATATGAGGAGAAATAAAAAAAGTTATAGGGGTCAGAATAGGACAAAATACACCCCCCCCCCCCCCCTCCGCATATGTGTATCCTGTGATGTTAATAATTAATTAATTAATTAATTAATTAATTAATTGTGCAAATTAGCATGGCCGGTATTTTTGTTACAAGAAAGGCGGCAAACCTAGAACTGACCTAAAGAAAAATATAATGGAGATATAATTGAGATATAAAGATTTGTTTGACTTTTATTTATTTTTTTATTTTTTATTTTTTTGTGTTTTTCACCCACTCCAGGTTTTGGCAAAAAATACGGATGAAAAGGTGACCCTAACCTTATATGGCAGTAAGAAATCTTCTACAAGATTCCAGCAACTTTACTATTCCAGAGGATGATAAAGGTACCATCCCCCACGGACGGACGTGAGACTTAAGTGACATCGCCCTCCCCCCAATTCTCCTACACAGACCAAGAAATTTTGCTGACATGTTGACATAACTGCACCTCCCTGTAATTCCTTCCCCAGGTTATGCACTTCACCGGCCAGCTTTGCTTTTGTTATCTTCAGTCTCTGGAAGCCCTCAAAGGCCATAGCAAGCTAAAAAGCTGCCAGCCACCATGGCCACTGCTTCATTGTGATGGCCTTTAGGCTGCATTCACACTACGTTTTTGCAATACAGTTCCCGTATCAGGTTTTTGATTAAAAAAAACTGATTCCTCAAAACCGGACCAAACTCTATCAAAACGTGTGTACAAACTTTAACCCGTATACGGTTTGAGAAATGATATCCGGTTGCATCAGTTTTTTAAGAAAAAAAGCATATGTTTTTAACCTTTCACTCCATTATGAATAAAGTTTCACTTGTTTCATTGAAATTCCAAGAAAAAAACTGTGCAAAGTCAAAAACCGTATGGTGAAAACCGGATGGAACCGTACGCACATACAGGTCTGTACGGTTCCCATTGACTCCCATGTTAAAAAAAAAGTATATGGTTTAAAAAAAATGATATCCGGTTGCATCAGTTTTTTAAGAAAAAAACTAATAAGTTTTTAACTTTTCACTCCAATATGAATAAAGTTTCACTTGTTTGATTGAAATTCCAAGAAAAAAACTGTGCAAAGTCAAAGGGGGAGATTTATCAAAACCTGTCCAGAGGAGAAGTGGCTGAGTTGCCCATAGCAACCAATCAGATCACTTCTTTCATTTTTGAAAAGGCTTCTGAAAAATGAAAGAAGCGATTTGATTGGTTGCTATGGGCAACTCAGCCACTTTTCCTCTGGACAGGTTTTGATACATCTCCCCCAGTTGCCCATAGCAACCAATCAGATGGCTTCTTTCATTTTTCACAGGCCTTTTTAAAAAATAATAAAAGCAGCCATCTGATTGGTTGCTATGGGCAACTCAGCCACTTTTCCTCTGGACAGGTTTTGATCAATCGTCCCCCTTCGGGGGAGATTGATCAAAACCTGTCCAGAGGAAAAGTGGCTGAGTTGCCCATAGCAACCAATCAGATCGCTTCTTTCATTTTTGAAAAGGCTTCTGAAAAATGAAAGAAGCGATCTGATTGGTTGCTATGGGCAACTCAGCCACTTTTCCTCTGGACAGGTTTTGATAATTCTCACCCAAAAAACGTATGGTGAAAACCGGATGGAACTGTACGCACATACGGTTCTGTACTGTTTCCATTGACTCCCATGCTAAAAAAAAAAAAACGTTTACGGTTTAATACGGTTTTTCACCCGGACCAAAACCGGACTAAACTGTATCAAAACGTGTGTACAGATTTTAACCCGTAGAGGTTAAAAAACGTATACGGTTTAAAAAGTTATATCCAGTTGCATCAGTTTTTTAAGAAAAAAAAACGTATAAGTCCAGTATGACACTCTGAGAGTTCTAGGAGATCTGAGTGTCATATCTGACTTTTCCATGCAATCGGAACACTTTTATACTATCTTAGAGAACCCAGGTTGATCTGGAACCCGGATCTGATCTGGAACCCGGAGGTCTCCTAGGACTGTATAAAAGTGATCCAACTGCATAGAAGGGTCCAGTATGACTCTCTGAGGTCTCCCAGAACTTGAGTGTCAGACTTTTCCATGCAATCGGAGGACATTGATGGGTTCTAGGAGACCGGAGTGTGACACCAGACCATGCAATCGGAGGACATTGATGGGTTCTAGGAGACCTCAGGGTGGTTTTTGTGACCAGTTTCTATCAGTTTTCCTGCAGTTAAGGTCCGGTCAGAAAACCGGATACGGGTCAAAAATGAGCCAACCGGAGTAAAACGGTGACTCCGATCGTCTCATTAAAGTCAATGGATTTCAGCGCCGGTCCGGATGGTTTACGGGAGCGCACGGTTTTCCCCTCCCCCCAGCCGGATCCGGCACCCATACAGTGAAAACGTGGTGCGCATGCACCTTACTCAGGGCTGTTGTCTGGTGATCATTTGGATCTGAATGACAATGGCTTTGTGTAAACGGCCCTTTACTGTAGATGCTGTAGAACAGACAAAAGCATCGGGCATTCAGTCTAGACATCTTTTGTTAAAGGACATCTGCCCTAGGAGACATTGGTAGGTCTCATGAACAGGCTGCATTATGGCTAATTTTTGTATAATACCTCTATATGCCTCCATTTATAATTCGAGACGCACAAAGGGTTTGTTTTTCCCACATCTGGCTCCATCTAAAAAGAAAACGAAGCCATTAAATACCGTATGTACAGGGCTTTTTTTTCACTGTACAATACTTACTTCTGTGGAAATTCCAGAACACACTTGAAGTTTTTAGGCAAAGCGTACCTCATAAGCCACTTCCTTTAAAGGGGTACTCCGGTGGAGAAGTTTTGTTTTTTTTAAATCAACTGGTGCCAGAAAGTTAACGGGGTTCTCCGGTGCTATCACGCCCCCTCCCGTAGGCTTGCATTGCGGGGCGGAGCGTGACGTCACACGCCGCCCGCCCTGTTTTCGCTGGTAATCAGTCCCGGAGCAAACACGCTCCGGGGACTGATTACAAACGGGGTGCAGCGTGCATGATCCCGGGGGTCCCCAGCGGCGGGACTCCCGCGATCAGGCATCTTATCCCCTATCCTTTGGATAGGGGATAAGATGTTTAAGCACCGGAGAACCCCTTGAAACAGATTTGTAAATTACTTCTATAAAAAAAAAATCTTAATCCTTCCAGTACTTATTAGCTGCTGAATACTATAGAGGAAATTATTTTCTTTTTTCAACACAGTGCTCTCTGCTGACATCATGACCGCAGTGCTCTCTGCTGACATCTCTGTCCATTTCAGGAACTGTCCAGAGCAGCATATGTTTTCTATGGGGATTTTCTCCTACTCTGGACAGTTCTTAAAATGGCCAGAGGTGTCAGCAGAGAGCACTGTGGTCATGATGTCAGCAGAGAGCTCTGTGTTCCAAAAAGAAAAGAATTTCCTCTGTAGCATTCAGCAGCTAATAAGTACTGTAAGGATTAAGATTTTTTAATAGAAGTAATTTACAAATTTGTTTAACTTTCTGACACCAGTTGATTAAAAAAAAAAGGTTTTCCACCTGAGTACCCCTTTAAGAAAGCCTGTACACCACATCAGCTTTTAGAGCTGCTGTGTTTTTTGAGCCAAGTTTTGCTCTCCTAACATTGGGATCCTAGAAGAGCGGAGCTCTGACTGCACCCGACCAGGAGACCTCGCGTAAGTGTTAGGCCAGGTTCACACGGCCAAAAATGTGTCGGATGTCCGCCAGGAAAAAACACAGGCGGCGGACATTTTGCACATTTGCACCATCCAGTGGGCGCTAGGACCGCCATCTTATAGACGACAATGCATTTGTTAGCAGATGGAACTACCCTAGGGGCAGATGGCATTAACCCCTTGTATTCGTGACGCCAGGGCGTGGTTTATCCTCAATACCACCTGAAGGTATACCGCTGGATCCTGGGCTGGGCACGGGGGCAATAAGGACTCCGACGCCAAGTTACGGACAATGGTAGCCAAGTTAGACAGGTGGAAAAGTCTATACAGTTCAGCCAGGGCCCAAGGAGGTGACCAGTGACTTCAGAGACCTTAAGGGCTTGCTGGGAGTTTTAGTAGAGGAGGACAATTTAGTGCAGGCCAAGTTGACTAGACAGATGACTTTGACTTGACTGACTTAAGACTGACAAGAATGTGACTGTGACTTACTTGCAGGTTTGTACCTTGTGGCTGCAGACTGGACTCCTATGACTCTGGACACTTAGGCTCGACTTGACTGGACCTCAGCAAAGACTAAGAGAGCAGAGGCTCCACCGAAGGCTTATATGGGGGAGACTCTGAGGGGATCCCATTGGTCACCCCTAGGTCACCTGGTCACTGATACCTCCTGGGTAACAATCACATGACAACTGACATGGTAAACAGTCTTAAAGATATAACACTCGTACATATATAACATAGGGATTATATACAATTATAATAAACAGATGCAGGGGGGGTGGGGGCAGGGAACACTGCAGGAGGCTGCCTGACAGGACAGCAAGGGTATGAGGTAACACCTCCCGTACTGGGCCACCACATCTGTATTCAATTTCCGCATAAATTTAGAGCCGATACACTTTAATGGGATTCCGCTGATCCAGTCACACAGTAGAATTACTGCAGCAGTCTTTCCGCTTTGAAAATTCTGCTTTCCGCATAAAGAAAGGTCCTACCCTAAATTTGTGCAGAATTCTGATGCGGAATCCCATTGAAGTCAATGGGGCTTTTTTTTTTTTCTCCACCCAAATGCGGAATTGAGGCAGATTTTGTGTAGAATTCATGCAGATTTCGTGCAGATACCGCACAAAATGTAACCAAAGCAATGAAAGAAAAGCCCCATTTTTCGTACATGTAAAATTCATGCGGAATTCACGCAGAATTTCTGCATGAATTCCACATATATGCAGAAAGATGCAGAATTCTGCGTCCGCATTATTTGGCCGGAATTCCGTAACTTTATGCAGAAATTCTGACATGTGAACATGGCCTTAGAGTCCCAGTGGCTGCCAGCCCCAAAAAAGAGAAGGACTCTCCCTATTAGCACATGAAGAGTTCTCTCCTTTATGTGTTAGTAAGGTAAGTCATTAGTATAATAATGTAATCTAATCAACTACTGTGAATGCCGTTCCCTAATATATAAGAAAAGCTGAACATAACAGAACACATGCAGTGCGGCCATTTATAATAGGTTTGATCTTAGGGACTTGGCTCATAGTTGCTTGTTTACTTTCACTGGTCCCTATGGGTAAGATGCAGACATCTTAGATCCCTATAGACCAGTGGTCTCAAACTGTGGCCCTCCAGATGTTGCAAAACTTCAACTCCCAGCATGCCCGGACAGCCAACGGCTGTCCGGGCATGCTGGGAGTTGGAGTTTTGCAACATCTGGAGGGCCACAGTTTGAGACCACTGCTATAGACGTATTATAGGGCCTCCGAATTTCTCCCTGACAGATGATGATAGGGGACAAAGGATCCGCCATGTTAGATTTCATCTGCCTGATCATTATGTGCTCAGATAGATACCATCAGAGGAGTCTGGCAGCAGAATACCCCTCCTCTTTGCATTCAGAACAACATAAACACCAGGGCAAAAGTTCATGTCTAATGAGGGATCAGGAGAGATTACTGTCAGCGAACAGCTATCTCATGTATATGGGTTCCCTTATCTCCAATAATGACCCCAGCCACCCTATTATCCAGTTACTTTGGTCTTTTAGACCAGGGATGGGGAACCTTTGTCATGCCAGGGGCCAGTTGAATGTTTATAAAAACATTTACAGTCACCACCATCTTCTCCTGTTTCTAGGCCAAAGGCAGCTTCTTTCTATTGTCACCAGAGGCCGGGAGAATTTCTACCTTTAGGACGTGCAGAATGAAGTTACTTCTTGTGCGTATTTCAGAGGAACAGATGCTGCCGGCCTCTAGTGTCCACAGGCAGTGTCACTAGAGGCCGAGAGTCCTAGAGACTTCAGATCCTAGGACATGCTAGGACACCTGTAGCGGTGCTTAGCCACAGGCATTCTAGCATGTCGTGTCAACATCTTCCACAAGGGAATGTCACGGCACCGCTGGTTGGTAACCCTTGACCTATGGCCTTGGTGGCCCAGGCCAAATGATGCAGGAGACCTTATATGGCAACTACTGTGGTGGATGAGGTAAAATGTCCATTTCAGAATATTCTTGCTAAAATGGCCACTCACTAACTGGTCCCCCTCCCATCGTGTTTAAACAATGTGTATAAAGTGGTGCTTTTAGAGAGACTACACCCAAGATGATAAGTGTTACGCCTAGCGCTCCGGGTCCCCGCTCCTCCCCGGAGCGCTCACGGCGTCTTTGTCCCTGCAGCTCCCCGGTCAGTCCCGCTGACCGGGAGCGCTGCACTGTCATGGCCGTTGGGGATGCGATTCGCACAGCGGGACGCGCCCGCTCGCGAATCGCATCCCAGGTCACTTACCCGTTCCCGTCCCCTGCTGTCATGTGCTGGCGCGCGCGGCTCCGCTCTCTAGGGCGCGCGCGCGCCAGCTCCCTGAGACTTAAAGGGCCAGTGCACCAATGATTGGTGCCTGGCCCAATCAGCTTAATTGGCTTCTACCTGGTCCCTGACTATATCTAACCTCCTCCCATGCACTCCCTTGCCGGATCTTGTTGCCCTTGTGCCTAGTGAAAGCGTTTTGTGTGTCTAAAGCCTGTGTACCAGAACTTCTGCTATCCACCCTGACTACGAACCTTGCCGCCTGCCCCCGACCTTCTGCTACGTCCGACCTTGCTTCTGTCTACTCCCTTGTACCTCGCCTATCTTCAGCAGCCAGAGAGGTTGAGCCGTTGCTAGTGGATACGACCTGGTCACTACCGCCGCAGCAAGACCATCCCGCTTTGCGGCGGGCTCTGGCGAAAACCAGTAGTGACTTAGAACCGGTCCACTAGCACGGTCCACGCCAATCCCTCTCTGGCACAGAGGATCCACCTCCTGCCAGCCGGCATCGTGACAGTAGATCCGGCCATGGATCCCGCTGACGTCCCTCTGCCTTATATCTCTGATATCACCACGGTGGTCGCCCAGCAATCCCGACAGATCGCCCATCTAACCCACCAGCTGTCGGAAGTATTCACCATTGTGCAGCAACTTCAGTCGCAACTTCAGCAGCAATCATCTCCTCCGCCAGCTCCTGCACCCCTTCCGCAGCGAGTGGCCACTCCTAGCCTCCGCCTGTCCTTGCCGGACAAATTTAATGGGGACTCTAAGTTTTGCCGTGGCTTTCTTTCGCAATGTTCCCTGCACTTGGAGATGATGTCGGACCAGTTTCCTACTGAAAGGTCTAAGGTGGCTTTCGTAGTCAGCCTTCTGTCTGGAAAAGCCCTGTCATGGGCCACACCGCTCTGGGACCGCAATGACCCCGTCACTGCCTCTGTACACTCCTTCTTCTCGGAAATTCGAAGTGTCTTTGAGGAACCTGCCCGAGCCTCTTCTGCTGAGACTGCCCTGCTGAACCTGGTCCAGGGTAATTCTTCCGTTGGCGAGTACGCCATACAATTCCGTACTCTTGCTTCTGAACTATCCTGGAATAATGAGGCCCTCTGCGCGACCTTTAAAAAAGGCCTATCCAGCAACATTAAAGATGTTCTGGCCGCACGAGATACTCCTGCTAATCTGCATGAACTCATTCATCTAGCCACTCGCATTGACATGCGTTTTTCTGAGAGGCATCAAGAGCTCCGCCAGGAAAAAGACTTAGATCTCTGGACACCTCTCCCACAGTCTCCATTGCAATCTGCGCCTAGGCCTCCCGCCGAGGAGGCCATGCAAGTGGATCGGTCTCGCCTGACCCTGGAAGAGAGGAATCGCCGTAAGGAAGAGAATCTTTGCCTGTACTGTGCCAGTACCGAACATTACTTGGTGGATTGCCCTATCCGTCCTCCACGTCTGGGAAACGCACGCTCGCACCCAGCTCTCGTGGGTGTGGCGTCTCTTGATGCTAAGTCGGCTTCTCCACGTCTCACGGTGCCTGTACGGATTTCTTCTTCAGCCAGCTCTTCCCTCTCAGCCGTGGCCTGCCTGGACTCTGGTGCTTCTGGGAATTTTATTCGGGAGTCCTTGGTGAATAAATTCCGCATTCCGGTGACCCGTCTTGTCAAGCCACTCCACATTTCCGCGGTCAACGGAGCCAGGTTGGATTGCACCGTGCGTTACCGCACGGAGCCCCTCCTAATGTGCATCGGACCTCATCACGAGAAAATTGAATTTTTGGTCCTTCCCAATTGCACTTCCGAAATTCTCCTTGGACTACCCCGGCTTCTACACCATTCCCCAACCCTGGACTGGTCCACTGGGGAGATCAAGAGTTGGGGTCCCTCTTGTTCCAAGGACTGCCTTAAACCAGTTCCCAGTACTCCCTGCCGTGACCCTGTGGTTCCTCCTGTATCCGGTCCCCCTATGGTCGTTAGGGACTCTGCCTGCCACAGAAAATGCCTCTCCGCCCCTCCCAGTCCCTTCAGGCAAGCCTCTGTGTCCCCTCATGGCTCCCGTCCTTGTGTCTCCCTGCCCCGTGCCAAGCTTCACCCTCTGCCCTCCCTCCCCATTCCTACTCCTGCTGTACTGCCTGCCATTGAGGAAACCATCCATTCCTTCCCGGTGTCCTCATCCCAGGGGAGGCAGTCACCGGACAAAAAAAAGGGGAGACCTAAGGGGGGGGGTACTGTTACGCCTAGCGCTCCGGGTCCCCGCTCCTCCCCGGAGCGCTCACGGCGTCTTTCTCCCTGCAGCTCCCCGGTCAGTCCCGCTGACCGGGAGCGCTGCACTGTCATGGCCGTTGGGGATGCGATTCGCACAGCGGGACGCGCCCGCTCGCGAATCGCATCCCAGGTCACTTACCCGTTCCCGTCCCCTGCTGTCATGTGCTGGCGCGCGCGGCTCCGCTCTCTAGGGCGCGCGCGCGCCAGCTCCCTGGGACTTAAAGGGCCAGTGCACCAATGATTGGTGCCTGGCCCAATCAGCTTAATTGGCTTCTACCTGGTCCCTGACTATATCTAACCTCCTCCCATGCACTCCCTTGCCGGATCTTGTTGCCCTTGTGCCTAGTGAAAGCGTTTTGTGTGTCTAAAGCCTGTGTACCAGAACTTCTGCTATCCACCCTGACTACGATCCTTGCCGCCTGCCCCCGACCTTCTGCTACGTCCGACTTTGCTTCTGTCTACTCCCTTGTACCTCGCCTATCTTCAGCAGCCAGAGAGGTTGAGCCGTTGCTAGTGGATACGACCTGGTCACTACCGCCGCAGCAAGACCATCCCGCTTTGCGGCGGGCTCTGGCGAAAACCAGTAGTGACTTAGAACCGGTCCACTAGCACGGTCCACGCCAATCCCTCTCTGGCACAGAGGATCCACCTCCAGCCAGCCGGCATCGTGACAATAAGACCCACGTGCTGGGTGAGGAACGCCTGCAGATGGAAGAAAACAATCACAAGGACAGCTGTTCATGACGTGTTACAGACTGTAAAAACCCTTGTAAGGGTGGGTTCACACCACGTTTTTGCAATACAGTTTTGTATCAGGTTTTTGATTTTTTTTTTAAACGGATTCCTCAAAACCTCACTAAACTGTATCAAAACGTGTGTACACATTTTTATCTGTATACGGTTGAAAACGGTATACGATCTGAAAAATGATGTCCGTCTGCATCTGTTTTTTTAAGAAAAAAACGTATACGTTTTTAACTTTTCACTCCTTTATGAATAAAGTTTCACTTGTTTGACTGAAATTCCAAGGAAAAAAAAAACTGTGCAAAGCCAAAAACCGTATGGTGAAAACCGGATGGAACAACTGTATACATTATGGTGCATACGATTTTGAATGGGATGTCTATGGGCACGGTTTTCTGTACGGTTGCATACGTTTTTTTGTTTTTTTTATGAAACCGTATGCCGAAACCGTATAGCAAAATCGTGGTGTGAACCCACTCTAATTGTTTTAAATACAGGAAGTATAATATGCTGAACTTGTATCAGGGATTTTCTTCTCTCGTGCATGCACTGATCCTGATATCTAATTAGGAAGGGGGTAGAGACTTATCTGATACCGGGTCCGGTTCCGATCCATTTCACTACCATCCTGCAATTCCCGTTGTTTCCCATTCCTGTACAGTAGCAGGGAAGGCAAGGAGAACAAGTAGTGGCAGGACACACATTGATTGATAAATGGATGCCTAAAAGATTGAAATGAATAAAGGCATAAAGAATAGATGTGAAATGTAACTTAAAGGGGTTCTCCGGTGCTTACACACCTTTTCCCCTATCCAAAGGATAGGGGATAAGATGCCTGATCGTGGGAGTCCCGCCGCTGGGGACCCTCGTGATCTTGCACGCGGCACCCCGTTTATAATCAGTCCCCGGCGTGTGACGTCACGCCTCCGCCCCCCCCGTGTGACGTCACGCTCCGCCCCTCAATGCAAGCCTATGGGAGGGGGCGTGACAGCTGTCACGCCCCCTCCCATAGGCTTGCATTGAGGGGCGGAGCGTGACGTCACACGGGGGGCGGAGGCGTGACGTCACACGCCGTCAGCCCTGTGGTCACCGGTATTCAGACCCGGAGCGAACACGCTCCGGGGACTGATTACAAACGGGGTGCCGCGTGCATGATCACGGGGGTCCCCAGCGGCGATCAGGCATCTTATCAGGCATCTTATCTTATCTTATCCATATCCTTTGGATAGGGGATAAGATGTCTAAGCACCGGAGTACCCCTTTAAGCTTGACAGCAATGAAGTTGCACACAGATTTGGTCTTCATTCGACAAAATACAGTCAAGGAATATATACGGTAAGTTGCTGTCTATCCACTACTCGCTGGGCTAGAATTCAGCTATATTGCTATCTCTGAGCAACTTGTATGGCAGCCATAAAATCACCATGCCCTACCTCTTGTTTGCCTTTGAGTGGGGGTGGGGGGTGAACCTGCACTTAACTCCCTAACTATAGGTTACCGTGCAGTCAAGCCATGCAGTTTTGCTATGAGACCTCTCTATAGTGCAATAGTAGTGAATTATTAGCTCTTAGGCTACATTAAAGGAAAACGGTCACTCGTTCACCAACACTAAACCCAATACACCAGGTTATAGTGCGGGAGAACAGGAGACCGATGCAGGGTCTCTGACTAATATACATACCTTCAGTCTGGCGTGGTGTTCATCTGATGATCGGCTTGTTTCTGCACTGAATTGCGCGCTGGAGGCGGGCCCGTCGGCTGAATTTTAATATTCATGGGCGCTGGTCATGTGAGCGCTCAGTAGGCACAGATATTCAAATCCAGCCGGCGAGCCCGCCTCCAGCGCGCAATTCAGCACAGAAAGAAGCCGATCCTCAGAGGGACCGGGCGCCGGACTGCAGGTATGTATATTAGTCAAAGAACCCACATCGGTCTCCTGTTCACTCGCACTGTAACACTGTGTATTGGGTTTAGCATGGGTGATCGGGTGACCGTTTTCCTTTAACATCACGATTGTCTCACACGGCGGCCGGATCAGGCGGAGAAATTTAAAAACCGGACCCGCGCCGCATCGCATTCATTTAAATAAGCAGAACAGAGTCAGATAGTGAGCTCGGTCGGCTCATTTTTGGAATGTGTGAGGTTTTGTTGCAGGACTTAAAACTATGGTCTTCAAAAATAAAAAAAAGCTTAAAATGGTAATTTAGCAATATCTGGAGGTCCACAATTTGGAGACCACTGCCCTAGGCTCCAGGGCTTATGCTCATATGGGACATATGGTCCTTTAGGGAGCCCCTAGGCCAGTGGTCTCCAAACTATGGACCTCTAGATGATGCAAAACTACAACTCACTGTCCGGGCATGCTAGGAATTGTAGTTTTGCAACATCTGGAGGTCCAGAGTTTGGAGACCACTGTTCTAGGGGATGTTACATTAACATCAACAATCATTTACATTATTATCACAATACTCCATTTAATGGGTTCTATAAGGTGTCTCACTACCCCGGGGTACAAGTTGTAGTTTTGCAACATCTCGAAGTCCACAGTTTGGAGACCACTGCCCTAGGTTCCAAGCCCTATGCTCATATAGGACAGGTGGGAGTACTTTTGGGAGTCCCTAAGTCAGTGGTCTCCAAACAGTGGACCTCCAGATGTTGCAAAACTACAACTCGTTGCCTGGGCCTGCTGGGAGTAGTAGTTTTGCAACAGCTGGAGGACCATAGTTTGGCGACCACTAACCTAGGCTCATCTAGGTTATCACTATTAGTGATGAGCAGCAGGGGCCATATTCTTATTCACGATATTTTGCGAATATGTGGATGAATATTCGTCCTATGTTCGCGAAATTCGCATATTTGTTTTTTCCATGCGAAAATTCGTAATGAAATTCACATAGTGCGCAATTATATCTGTCACCTAAAAGAAGGGAGGGATCAGTGTCCAGTCTGGAAGTGCCGATATTCGCATAAAAATTTGCATGAAAAAAACAAACAATATTCGTCATTATGAAGATATATCACTATATTCTAAATATTCGCAAAGTGCTAATATTCGCAGTAAAAATTAGCATTTCAAATATTCGCGCTCAACACTAATCACTATCTCATTCAAATGAACGGCATGCGGTGCGGGTTCGGTTTTTAAATTTCCCCGCCGGATCCAGCAGCCGTGTGACACAATATCAATGTGTCAAGGACGGTTGCGGATGAGGCCTTAAAATGTGCGTGACTGCTGCTGTATATTGCTGAGTGTCGACATAAAGAAATATACACCCAACAAAATGTTGGTAGAAACTCTTTCTCAGCAAGAAAACTCCCAAGTGTCAACAGAGAGTTCTGTTTACTTTACAGGAGTGCATTGTTTTTACATTTGACAAAAAAGGGGAGGTTAGTTATGACGTCAAAATCATCATGTTATATTTTGATTGGTTATTTGAGCTTTGTCTCTGTATATATTAGCATATTTAAGCATCTATTTCTTTTTTGGCCAAAGTTCACTTATGCGGCTCTTTCACTCTGGAACTGGAAAATCCCAGATCTTTGCCCTTCCATACAATCTGTATCTGCTTCAAATATTTTGTCATCTGACGTCTCATCTTGGGCCTCCTGGCGTCATTCCAAGGTCTTCATCTTAGTTGCAAGCAAATAGCAAGCTGGATATATAGGAATGGCATTAGAAATGGCATATAAATATATAAGTATTAACCCCTTAACGACGCAGGACGTGTATTTACGTCCTGCGCCGCCTCCCGCGATATGAAGCGGGATCGCGCCGCGATCCCGCATCATATCGCGTCGGTCCTGGCGCTCATCAACGGCTGGGACCCGCGGCTAATACCACACATCGTCGATCGCGGCGATGTGCGGTATTAACCCTTTAGAAGCGGCGGTCAAAGCTGACCGCCGCTTCTAAAGTGAAAGTGACCCGGCTGCTCAGTCGGGCTGTTCGGGACCGCCGCGGTGAAATCGTGGCATCCCGATCAGCTGACAGGACACCGGGAGGGCCCTTACCTGCCTCCTCGGTGTCCGATCGGCGAATGACTGCTCCGTGCCTGAGATCCAGGCAGGAGCAGTCAAGCGCCGATAACACTGATCACAGGCGTGTTAATACACGCCTGTGATCTGTGTAAAAGATCAGTGTGTGCAGTGTTATAGGTCCCTATGGGACCTATAACATTGCAAAGAAAATGTAAAAAAAAGTGTTAATAAAGGTCATTTAACCGCTTCCCTAATAAAAGTTTGAATCACCCCCCTTTTCCCATAAAAAAATTAAACAGTGTAAATAAAAATAAACATATGTGGTATCGCCGTGTGCATAAATGTCCGAACTATAAAAATATATCATTAATTAAACCGCACGGTCAATGGCGTACGCGCAAAAAAATTCCAAAGTCCAAAAAAGCGTATTTTGGTCACTTTTTATACCATTAAAAAAATGAATAAAAAGTGATCAAAAAGTCAGATCAAAACAACAATAATACCGATAAAAACTTCAGATCATGGCGCAAAAAATGAGCCCTCATACCGCCCTTTACATGGAAAAAGAAAAAAGTTATAGGGGTCAGAAGATGACATTTTTAAACGTATACATTTTCCTGCATGTAGTTATGATTTTTTCCAGAAGTGCGACAAAATCAAACCTATATAAGTAGGGGATCATTTTAACTGTATGGACCTACAGAATAATGATAAGGTGTAATTTTTACCGAAATATGCACTGCGTAGAAACGGAAGCCCCCAAAAGTTAAAAAATTGTTTTTTTTCTTCAATTTTGTCGCACAATGATTTTTTTTTCCGTTTCGCCGTGCATTTTTGGGTAAAATGACTAATGTCACTGCAAAGTAGAATTGGCGACGCAAAAAATAAGCCATAATATGGATTTTTAGGTGGAAAATTGAAAGGGTTATGATTTTTAAAAGGTAAGGAGGAAAAAACGAAAGTGCAAAAACGGAAAAACCCTGAGTCCTTAAGGGGTTAATATATATTGATTGGCTGTTAGAATCATTTTAATCAACTTGTCAAATGCACCCTTACGTGGTCATATTTGATCACTGGGATTCTGACCACGGTTGAGGAAGAAAGTGAAGATATGTAAATAACCAAAGTGTGCCTATGGATTGGACTACAAGATGTCTAGTGAAAAGCAGACCAGCGTGTCTCCTCCGAAGGGGGGAGTCTTCTATTATCAGCAGGTTGAGGTCCTCCAAACCTTGTCTGTTCCCATTAATGTCCCTCCCTCCCCCACAACGCTAGGAAAACAATAGAAATCAGTGGGGTGTAATGGCTGGAGATAAGAGCAATGGACACCCCCTCCAGAGATAAGAGCAGATGGCAGGAGCCTCCCAGTATACACATGTTAATGGTCAATCCACAGGTACCTGTGCTAAGCACCTGACATGAGCCCATCAAGGTTTATGTACATACAAAATAAGATAATATGGTCCAAGCAGCCCGCGCATTTCAGTGCACACGTTACAACTTGTCGCGACCTTTCCTATTCACTAATACGTGTATACAGTGATTTGACATTAGCGTAAGAAACATTTGCAATATAATGAACGGACCCGCATGGGATCAAGCTAATGTAATGACGAGATTAAAGTCATTGTCATCCAGATGTCTCCATTATCAGAGCCTAACCCAAGGCTTATCTTGCTTTTGTCTAAGGCGTCAGTAGAAACAGAGATAAAACCTATATTTTATTCTTACAGGAAATGAAAATATCTCTGGGTACATGATACTAACCCTTTAATGGAGTGTCGTGATAATAATCTAAATGATTGTTGATGTTGATGGAACATCACCTAGAACAGTGGTCTCCAAACTGTGGACCTCCAGATGTTGTAAAACTACAATTCCTGGCATGCCCGGACAGTGAGTTGTAGTTTTACTGACCTAGGGGTTCCCAAAAGGACAATGTGTCCCATATGAGCATAAGCCCTGGAGCCTAGGGCAGTGTTCTCCAAATTATGGGCCTCCAGATATTGCAAAACTACCACTTCCAGCATGCCCGGACAGCCTTTGGCTGTCCGGGCATGCTGGAAGTGGTAGTTTTGCAATATCTGGAGGTCCACAGTTCAGAGAACACTGGCCTATATATGCATGAGCTCTAGAGCCTAGTATGGTGGTTGCCAAACTATGACCCTCCAGATGTTGCTGTGGTGGCGTATGAGAGGATACTGTCTTGTGGGAGTGTAGGGTATTTAGGGTGTTGCTGTTCAGGATAGTTAAGGGCGCTGTTAACCCTTGTCACTCGTGACACCAGGGTGAGGGTTAAATGCTGTGTTTCTTGATAGGCCTATTGCCACCCTTCCCAAGAGCAATAGGTGATGCAGAAATAAAGGATTGTCCACAACCGCTGTTAACTGAAAACTTGCAGGAACTTTTACTGATGCATTTCTGTGCATGAAGTAATAGTAACAGTCCAGATAACAGAGTCTCTTTACATATAGCTTGAGCAGCGATTGACAGTCGGTTGGGATCATATAAGCCCAATTTAGCTTCTGAAGGACTATATGGCAGAGATCCGCTGGATTTAGGGGAGTTATTAGGTTCAGTGATCTTGCGGTGAGTAGCGGGGAATTGCTTAGTCTATCCGCTATGTTAGATGCCGCAAGGCTTTGGCCTAGTAAATCATCTTGTAAGCTGCGGAGGTCCTACCTCTTCCAAAATCAGCAACCTAAGAGAGGGATCAAGATGGCGCGGGTCCCTTATATGGGCAGAGGCTGGCCATTTTGGATTGGTCCGTAACGACTGTCACTCACCGTTACAGTGCATTGTGGGTGAACACGTCACGGGAACCTCCAAAGGTCCTAAAGCAAAACCATAGAGTTCTAACCTATTCACGTGACCCGAAGGTCCTGCTACGCTCCGAACTGGTAGATAACTAAATATACACATATGTATATACTTATATTAATATTAAATAGAACTGCTATATAGTCATTGACTAAGTGAGAGGTGACAAGGGGAAAGCTACAAAAGAGGGACCCCGACGTCCTAGGGCCTCTGACTATGGGGACCTCTATACAGGTAACATATATAATACGGTACCAGGACACCACATTGCTAAACTTCAACTCCCAGCAGGCCGGGCTACGAGTTGTAGTTCTGCAACATTGTCCCATAAGAGCAGAAACCTTGGAGACAAGGGCAGTGATCTCCAAACTGTGGACCTTCAGATGTTGCAAAACTACAACACCCAGCAGGCCCGGGCTACGAGTTGTAGTTTTGCAACATCTGGAGGTCCATATATGTTAACATTTTTGCATTGCCGCCCAAGCCCAAGACTTGTGCAAGACCAAAGGCATTCAATTTACGTATTTTGTGGAAGTCCTATGCAAGTCAAAGTGACTTTCGCCAAATTCGTATATTGGATGCCCGTAGTGTCACCCAAGTCTCTGGCTTGGATGGCAGCGCAAAAATGTAAACATATATACTGCTGCCCGACCCATCACTGATTGTACGCTTCAAGAATTAAAGGGTTACTCCGCTGCTCAGCATTTGGAACAAACTGTTCCGAAAACTGGAGCCGCCGCTGGGAGCTTGTGACATCATAGCCACACCCCCTCATGATGTCACGCCCTGCCCCCTCAATGCAAGTCTATGGGAGGGGGCATGACAGCCGTCACGCCCCCTCCCATAGACTTGCATTGAGGGGGCGGGGCGTGACGGCATGAGAGGACAGGACTATGACATCACTAGCTCCCGGCTCCAGCGTTTGGAACAGTTTGTTCCAAATGCTGAGCAGCAGAGTACCCCTTTAAATGGTTATTTACATCTCCACAGGATATAAACGTCTAAACGTCTACTATATAAATGTCCAGGACCTGCACCTATTTCCAAAATAATCTGTTTCTACAATTCCCATTTACTTCTATAGAAATTACAAAAAGGCCATAAAGTGCAGTACATACCGCCAACATCACAGTCTGTCAGTTGGTGGTATGCACTATGTGGTGTCCCGGTACAGGAGCTAGTCCTGTACCATCCTTAAGTCCCCTCAGGAAGAGTCCCTTAGGTCCATTGGACTCTCCTGCAGGGCTCCCCCCTTGTTGCCTCATGTAAATGCAATGTGTATTCATTATGTGTATCTATTGTTCATATGTATAAAGTTGTACAGTTTGTATGAAATGTATAGGACCTTCATGTGACCTACTGTCCTGTGATATACCCAGAGTTCCATGGGCACAGGAACCCCATGCATTAGCAACCAATGGGCTTTAGTCCAGCCCCCTAGTATATAAGCAAGCTCGTAGTTAGGTCAGGCAAAAGGTCAGGGCTAGCGGCACAGGAGCGTGGTCAGGGACGTAGCAAAGTGATCAGAGGCTGGCGGCACAGGAGCAAGGTCAGGAACTTAGCAGGAAGGTACGGTACATGAATAATCAGAACACACAGAAAATGCTTTCTCTAAGGCTCGAGGAGGCACATAGATCCGGCAGGGGTCAAGGGGAAGTCAGTCCCCTTTATAGGGTCAGCGCCCGGCAATTACCAATTACCAAACAGAGCGCATAGGAGCATGGAGAGATGAGTAGGGCCAGGGGACACAGGAGTGCCCGCGATCCGGGGAGCGGACCGCAGCACCACAGGGGGACAGAGGCAAGCACCTGCGGCCGGGAGACCGGACCGCAGGAGCACCCATAGCAGCAGGGGAGCGCCTCCGTCCGGGACACAGGACCTTTTTATGTATATTCATGATTTTTGCATTTTAAATAAAAACTATATTTTACAACAACACCATTACCATGGTCCCTTGATAAATTTTCTTTCAGGTTTATGTTTTTATTATTTAAGTATATCTTGTTTATTTGTTGATTTACATCTAGAGGTGAAACTAGTGATACACTCAAGCAGATTGTTCACAATAACAGTCTATCACATACTAATTTATGCGTGTCTCCTAATTGTCCCTCTTTTGGAGGCACAGTCCTTACTTTTGACTCATGTCCCTTTGTCACTCTTTTCTCCTTAAATGTCCCACTTAAAGACCAAAGAAATATACCGTATTTGCTCAATTATAAGAGGACCCCCTCAAACTTTGGGATCTTATTGAGGTAATGTAAGACTACTTTATGGCAAGGGGAATCAAAACATTCCCCCAATTTCATGTCCATTGGCATTCTCCCCATTTCATTTCCATTTCATATCCAATCCTCTCCATGAATGATCATAAAATGGAGACGATTGGATATGAAATGAGGTGGAATGAACTTCATTCGTCCCCATATCATGTCCAATATACCTGGCCTTACAAAATCCTTTGTTCCCTCCCAAGCTATCTATCTGGACCCCAATTGTATAATAGACTCTAACTTAAATATTTTCCCATCATTTCTATTATATGGTGATGTTTGAGTTAAAGAATATTCACGCCTATAGATATGCCTGAAAAAAATTGATCTTTCACACACTGAACCATAAGTGTTCCTCTTTGAGAATCCAAGAAGCTGTGCGGCATGACTAATGGCAAAGGGCCTGACACTGAGAGTATTAATAGGTGATCAATAAGGATATACAGTGTTCACTCAACTTACAATGGCCGCAGGTTACAATATTATCATTGCATTATACATACAATGGTCTTTTCTGGATCAATGTACAATCTGTGAAATGTGTTAATGGCTGGAAGAACCGACCAATCAGAATGGACATTCACTGGTAAAACCCCTGTATTACTAAAGTGCATGCACTGACTGGTGTCTGGTAGCGCCCCCTACAGTACAGGGAGGTACTATATGTCCTTTACTCTTTACCTGTGCCAGGGTTAGGTTTGGACACCAGGTGAGGGCGGCTCCATTACTTTTTTAGGACATTGTGTTCTGTACAGGACCCTGAAGAAGCTCCTGTCCTCTACATAGACAGTGATTTTACTTACTTTTATATGTAAGGATTTGCTTTATCTACAGTATATTAGTTATCTACTTATTTTTCTTTAATCTTCACTTTTTCCTCTTTTTGGATGACATTTTTGGGCTTCAGAAACATTTGCCAGGTTTCCATAGAGTTCTGGTCCCAAAATACAATGATCCTTCTGGAACCTTTTAATATTGTAACTTGAGGGAGCTCTGTAGACTCCAGAACCAAAATGGATCAGTAAGAAATATTGGTAGTTACTTAAAGGCCATCTACGCCTGTGCTGATGTGTATGATACTCAAAACAGAATCCTTATGTGAATTTTGCATCTGTTGTGAGAGACGTGTGAATGTGAATAAGTAAAAAAAAAATAACGTTTCAATTCAGTGTCTATATAACTGCAGGAAACTCACAGGTAAAAAAAAAAATATATATATATATATATATATGTATATGTATATATAAATACAAACTACCGTAGAGGTACTCCGGTGGAAAACAAATTTTTTTTTTAAACAACTGGTGCCAGAAAGTTAAACAGTGTCACGATGCCGGCTGGCAGGTAGTGGATCCTCTGTGCCAGAGAGGGATTGGCGAGGACCGCGCTAGTGGACCGGTTCTAAGCCACTACAGGTTTTCACCAGAGCCCGCCGCAAAGCGGGATGGTCTTGCTGCGGCGGTAGTGACCAGGTCGTATCCACTAGCAACGGCTCACCTCTCTGACTGCTGAAGATGCAGACGATAGGCGAGGTACAAGGGAGTAGGCAGAAGCAAGGTCGGACGTAGCAGAAGGTCGGGGGCAGGCAGCAAGGATCGTAGTCAGGGGCAACGGCAGGAGGTCAGGAACACGGGCTAGGAACAGACAAGGGAACGCTTTCACTAGGCACTAAGGCAACAAGATCCGGCAAGGGAGTGCAGGGGAAGTGAGGTAATATAGGGAAGTACACAGGTGATCACACTAATTGGTAATTGGGAAGATTGGGCCAGGCACCAACATTGGTGCACTGGCCCTTTAAATTGCAGAGACCCGGCGCGCGCGCGCCCTAGGGAGCGGGGCCGCGCGCGCCGGGACAGGACCGACGGAGAGCGAGTCAGGTACGGGGACCGGGGTGCGCATCGCGAGCGGGCGCCACCCGCATCGCGAATCGCATCCCGGCTGGAGGCGGGACCGCAGCGCACCCGGTCAGTGGATCTGACCGGGGCGCTGCAGCAACGAGGATGAGGCGAGCGCTCCGGGGAGGAACGGGGACCCGGAGCGCTCGGCGTAACAGTACCCCCCCCCTTGGGTCTCCCCCTCTTCTTGGGGCCAAAGAACCTGAGGAAAAAAAAGTCAATTTTTCCGTGATGAGGTCCGATGCACATTAGGAGGGGTTCTGTGCGGAAACGCATGAGACAGTCCAATCTTTCATTGTTAATACAATAGATGTAGAGGGGTCTGGCGAGACTGGTCACGGGGACGTAGAACCTGTTGATGAGAGAGGCCAAAAAAAATTTTCCTGCAGATCCGGAATCCAAGAAGACCATAGTAGAGAAGGAGAAGGTAGAGGCAGATATCCGCACAGGCACAGTAAGGCGTGGAGAAGCAGAGTTGACATCAAGAACTGTGTCACCTTTGTGCGGAGTCAGCGTACGTCTTTCCAGGCGGGGAGGACGGATAGGACAATCCTTCAGGAAGTGTTCGGTACTGGCACAGTACAGGCAGAGATTCTCCATGCGGCGTCGTGTCCTCTCTTGAGGTGTCAAGCGAGACCGGTCAGCTTGCATAGCCTCCGTGGCGGGAAGCACAGGAACGGATTGCAGAGGACCAGAGGAGAGAGGAGCCGGGGAGAAAAAACGCCTCGTGCGAACAAAGTCCATATCCAGGCGGAGCTCCAGACGCCATCCGGAAGAACGCATGTCAATGCGAGTGGCAAGATGAATGAGTTCATGTAGGTCAGCAGGAGTCTCTCGTGCGGCCAGAACATCTTTAATGTTGCTGGATAGGCCTTTTTTAAAGGTCGCGCAGAGAACCTCACTATTCCAGGACAACTCGTAAGCAAGAGCACGGAACTGAATGGCGTACTCGCCAACGGAAGAAACACCCTGTTCCAGGTTCAGCAGGGCAATCTCGGCAGAAGAAGCTCGGGCAGGCTCCTCGAAGACACCACGGACCTCAGCGAAGAAGGACTGGACTGTGGCTGTGGCAGAATCATTGCGGTCCCCATCAAACTTGTCCGGCAGGGACAAGCAGGGGTTAAGAACGGCCGGTTGCTGCGGAGGAGTTGCAGGAGCCGGCGGAGGAGATGGTTGTTGCAGCTGTAGCTGTGACTGAAGTTGCTGTATCTGCGGCAGCAGCTGCTGTGACTGAAGTTGCTGTATCTGCGGCAGCAGCTGCTGTAACTGTGACTGAAGACGCTGTGTCTCGGAGATCAAGTATGCCAGCTGTTGAACTCGTTGGGCGATCTTTACGCCAAATTTGTCCGGCAGGGACAAGCAGGGGTTAGGAACGGCCGGTTGCTGCGGAGGAGTTGCAGGAGCCGGCGGAGGAGATGGTAGTTGCAGCTGTAGCTGTTGCTGTATCTGCGGCTGCAGCTGCTGTATCTGTGACTGAATACGCAGTGCCTCGGAGGTCAAGTATGCCAGCTGTTGATCTCGTTGGGCGATCTTTAGGGCTAGCTGGGCGACCAGTGTAGGATCTTCAGCGGGATCCATGGCCGGATCTACTGTCACGATGCCGGCTGGCAGGTAGTGGATCCTCTGTGCCAGAGAGGGATTGGCGAGGACCGCGCTAGTGGACCGGTTCTAAGCCACTACAGGTTTTCACCAGAGCCCGCCGCAAAGCGGGATGGTCTTGCTGCGGCGGTAGTGACCAGGTCGTATCCACTAGCAACGGCTCACCTCTCTGACTGCTGAAGATGCAGAAGATAGGCGAGGTACAAGGGAGTAGACAGAAGCAAGGTCGGACGTAGCAGAAGGTCGGGGCAGGCAGCAAGGATCGTAGTCAGGGGCAACGGCAGGAGGTCAGGAACACGGGCTAGGAACAGACAAGGGAACGCTTTCACTAGGCACTAAGGCAACAAGATCCGGCAAGGGAGTGCAGGGGAAGTGAGGTAATATAGGGAAGTACACAGGTGATCACACTAATTGGTAATTGGGAAGATTGGGCCAGGCACCAACATTGGTGCACTGGCCCTTTAAATTGCAGAGACCCGGCGCGCGCGCGCCCTAGGGAGCGGGGCCGCGCGCGCCGGGACAGGACCGACGGAGAGCGAGTCAGGTACGGGGACCGGGGTGCGCATCGCGAGCGGGCGCCACCCGCATCGCGAATCGCATCCCGGCTGGAGGCGGGACCGCAGCGCACCCGGTCAGTGGATCTGACCGGGGCGCTGCAGCAACGAGGATGAGGCGAGCGCTCCGGGGAGGAACGGGGACCCGGAGCGCTCGGCGTAACAAACAGATGTATAAATGACTTCTATTTAAAAATATTAATCCTTCCAGTACTTATCAGCTGCTGTATACTACAGAGGAAGCTGTGTCGTTCTTTTCTGTCTGACCACAGAGCTCTCTGCTGACACCTCTGTCCATGTCAGGAACTGTCCAGAGCAGGAGAGGTTTGCTATGGGGATTTGCTCCTGCTCTGGACAGTTCCTGACATGGACAGAGGTGTCAGCAGAGAGCACTGTGGTCAGACAGAAAGGAAATTCAAAAAGAAAAGAACTTCCACTGGAGCATACAGCAGCTGATAAGTACTAGAAGAATTTAGATTTTTAAATAGAAGTAATTTACAAACCTGTTAAACTTTCCGGCACCAGTTGATTTTAACTCCTGCATCGGAGTACCCCTTTAATGCTTTTAGAAGGTGCTGTGTTTCTGTGAAGTCGCGCATCACTGACGTTTGTTAGAGAACAACAAACGTAAAAAAACACATAAGTGATGGAGTTTTAATTACAAAAGGCCCCCCATCCCCAGGAACGTACATAACACCCCAGGAACGTACATAACCCCCCAGGAACGTACATAACCCCCCAGGAACGTACATAACCCCCCAGGAACGTACATAACCCCCCAGGAACGTACATAACCCCCCAGGAACGTACATAACTCCACGCACGCAGTTTCCACATTTGCCCGGTCGGGATACACATGTTTTAGACGTCACACGAGGGTCACAGCCCTTTCTTTGCACCTCTTTGTCGGATACGCTGAGCACCCTCCGGATTTATTTGCAGTTATTTTAGTATGTTTACACTTTCTGAGTCTTAAAGGGACTTTAATAGCTTGTTTTCTCAGTGTTAGTGGAATCAGCATTGTGTAAGAAGCCTGGAGCTGGGACATTCTATGCTGATCACTGAATCGGGGTCCGGAAATTGTCCCTAAAAGCTCCATAAAAGTGGTTAATAATTGGTTTCTGTTTCATTTTTATGTTCACAATGGTGGAAACTGTGACCCATAGATACAGAGTATCTGCAATTACTTTACACTTGTTAAAAGACACTTAGAGTAGATTTCCAGGAATAAACACTGATGATGTAACCTTTGGTTAGAAATAATGTGAAATCATTGACGTGCCAGCCAACCTCCCGGGACCCCAGCGGGGTGATTACAATTGTTGACACCTGGTGTGATAGAAAATGGTGTCGATTCCCTCCCCCAATCCACCCCACCACCAACGAAAGATGTCTGAGGGAGCCGCCGTGGTGTTTACAGGAGCTTCCTATGCATGTTGCATAGTACACTATATATATATATATAGTGACCCCCCGACATACGATCATTTCCACATACGATGGCCTCTCAGAGGCAGCATCAACATATGATGCTTTTGTATGTCGGGGCCATCGCATCAACGGCTATCCGGCAGCGCAGACTGCTTCAGCTACCACCGGATAGCCGTTTACGGTGCCCCGTGTGGTCCGCTGACGATCACTTACCTGTCCTCGGGGCTCCGGCGCGTCCTCTTCGGGATCCCCTGCATCGTCGGCGCTCTCCATCGTCGTCATCACGTCGCTGCGCACGTCGTCCCGTCATCCAATAGGAGCGGCGTGCGTAGCGGCGTGATGACGGCGACGGACAGCGAGGATGCCGGGGAAGCAGAGGCCTTGCCGGAGCGTCGGGGACACCCCGGGGACGCGGCGACAGCGATGGAAGGCGACATCCAGGGCAGCGGTGACGAGCGGTGACGGTCCAGAGCGGCGGGGACAGGTGAGTACAACTTCCTCTAACAGTGGTCTTCAACCTGCGGACCTCCAGATGTTGCAAAACTACAACACCCAGCATGCCCGGACAGCCGATGGCTGTCCGGGCATGCTGGGTGTTGTAGTTTTGCAACCCCTATTCCCTCTATAACCCCTATTCCCTCCATACAGTAGTATAAAGGATCTGACACCATATAAGTCATAATACAGAACCATATGGACTTAAATACCAACACAACATTAATTATATACCCCAAGTAATTATACTCATGTCTTCTCTTTCCCTTTTCTTCTCCATCCAACTCAAATGACATGATGACTTCTCCCAACTCGTCTCTGAGGATGATGATTCCCCTATTAGGTTTCCATAATAATATATTTAATAATATCCCAACTAATAATGCCCCCACTGTGACCCCCTCCCCCCCCATTCTTTAACAATGCCCCCACTGTTATTATATTTACAAACAATTCCCCAATGTTACTCCCACTCAGTAATAATGTCCCCTGTGCCTAATCTAATGGCCCCACAGTGCCCCATACAGTAAGGCCGGGTTCACACAGAAATGTGCGGCACGTCTGCCTGGAAAACACAGATGGACATTCTGCACATTTCAACAATCAGGCCAGCAATAGGATCGCTCGGAAATCTGCTGTCTCATAGACGGCAAGACTCCGGCAGGCGGAAATTCTGCTGTGTGCACAGTGCAGCAGAATCCAAATGAAATCAGTAGGACTCTGCTGCAGCAGAATTTCCATGTGGAATTTTCTGGTTGAATTCCCCCTTATACATTAATAATGCCCCCTTGCGCCCGCTCATACAATTATAACGGCCCCTTGTGCCCTCTCATACATTTATAATGCCCCTTTTACATTTATAATGCCCCCTGTGCCCCTCTTTACATATCTAATGCCTCCTGTGCCCCCTTTTACATTTATAATGCCCCCTGTGCCCCTCTTTGCATATCTAATGCCTCCTGTGCCCCCCTTTACATTTATAATGCCCCCTGTGCCCCCCTTTACATTTATAATGCCCCCTGTTCCCCCCTTTACATTTATAATGCCCCCTGTGCCCCCCTTTACATTTATAATGCCCCCTGTGCCCCTCTTTACATATCTAATGCCTCCTGTGCCCCCCTTTACATTTATAATGCCCCCTGTGCCCCCTTTACATTTATAATGCCCCCTGTGCCCCCCTTTACATTTATAATGCCCCCTGTGCCCCTCTTTACATATCTAATGCCTCCTGTGCCCCCCTTTACATTTATAATGCCCCCTATGCCTTCCTTTACATTTATAATACCCCCTGTGCCCCCTTTACATTTATAATGCCTCCTGTGCCCCCCCTTTACATTTATAATGCCCCCTATGCCCCCCTTTACATTTATAATGCCCCCTGTTCCCCCCTTTAAATTTATAACGCACCGTGTCCCTCTTTACATTTATGATACCCGCTGTGCCCCTATTTAAATTGATAATGCCCCCTGTGCCCCTATTTACATTTACTGTAAAATGCCCCCTGTGCCCCCTTTTGACTGGTGGCTGGGGCGGCACCACTATGGGATTATTACTTTGGTTTGTGGTGTCACCAAGCTTGGGGATGTCACCCGGTCCTGTACACACACCCCAACGCCACTGCAGGACAAACACAGATCTTCAGAAGGACATGGTCCCTTGGGTTTTTTTTCCGGCATGCTACTATCGTGCCACTTTGGCTAATGTACAGTGATCCCTTAACTTAAAATGGTCTCAACATACAGTATTTGTAACATAAAATGGCCTTTTCTGGACCATTATAACTTAAAATCAGATTCACCATACAATGCTACGGACAGTCCAGATCTGTGAAATGTCAATCGTTGGAAGAACTGACCAATTAGAATGGGCATTCACTGGTAAAACACCTGTATTACTGAAGTGCATGCACTGACTGGTTGTCTACAGTACAGGGAGGTATTACATGTTCTGTACTCTTTACCCTTATTATTGTAGTGTATGCACTGACTGGTGTCTGGTAGCGCCCCCTACAGTACAGGGAGGTATTACATGTTCTGTACTCTTTACCTGTATTATTGAAGTGTATGCACTGACTGGTGCATGGTAGCGCCCCCTACAGTACAGGGAGGTATTACATGTTCTGTACTCTTTACCTGTATTATTGAAGTGCATGCACTGACTGGCTGTCTGGTAGTGCCCCCTACAGTACAGGGAGGTATTACATGTTCTGTACTCTTTACCTGTATTATTGAAGTATATGCACTGACTGGTGTCTGGTAGCGCCCCCTACAGTACAGGGAGGTATTACATGTTCTGTACTCTTTACCTGTATTATTGAAGTATATGCACTGACTGGTGTCTGGTAGCGCCCCCTACAGTACAGGGAGGTATTACATGTTCTGTACTCTTTACCTGTATTATTGAAGTATATGCACTGACTGGTGTCTGGTAGCGCCCCCTACAGTACAGGGAGGTATTACATGTTCTGTACTCTTTACCTGTATTATTGAAGTGTATGCACTGACTGGTGCCTGAGTAGCGCCCCCTACAGTACAGGGAGGTATTACATGTTCTGTACTCTTTACCTGTATTATTGAAGTGTATGCACTGACTGGTGTCTGGTAGCGCCACCTACAGTACAGGGAGGTATTACATGTTCTGTACTCTTTACCTGTATTATTGAAATGTATGCACTGACTGGTGTCTGGTAGCGCCACCTACAGTACAGGGAGGTATTACATGTTCTGTACTCTTTACCTGTATTACTGAAGTGCATGCACTGACTGGCTGTCTGGTAGTGCCCCCTACAGTACAGGGAGGTATTACATGTTCTGTACTCTTTACCTGTATTATTGAAGTGTATGCACTGACTGGTGTCTGGTAGCGCCCCCTACAGTACAGGAAGGTATTACATGTTCTGTACTCTTTACCTGTATTATTGAAGTGTATGCACTGACTGGTGTCTGGTAGCGCCACCTACAGTACAGGGAGGTATTACATGTTCTGTACTCTTTACCTGTTCCAGGGTTAGCTGCTCCTTTGGACACCAGGTAAGGGCGGCTCCATGACTTTTTTAGGACATTGTGTACTGTACAGGACCCTGAAGAAGCTCCTGTCCTCTACATAGACAGTGATTTACAGCCCCCAGCAGATCTTTATTACTTTTATATGGAAGGATTTGCTTTATCTGTATTAGTTATCTATTTAGTTTTCTTTAATCCTCACTTTTACCTATGTCTTATGTCATTTTGGTGGCTTCAGAACCAAATACCAGATTGCTATAGAGTGAAGGCTCATTTACAGGTATTCTGGGCAGAGATTCGGTATGGAGTGGGCTCTGGCAAAACAAGCCTGCAATAGGACCGTTTGGAAATGCGTTGTCTCCATAGACAACATATTTTCTGAGCGGAATTCTGCTTGGAAAATACGGTGTAGCAGCCTCCTATTATTTTCAATAGAATTCTGCTCCACCATTTACACTACAGAATTTACGCCGTGGTCGGAAATATGTAGTGTGAATGATTTCTTCCTTGGAACCAATTCATATTGTAACTTGAGGGAGCTCTGTATAGGGGGATACGCGTGTAAATTAAATACTTTCGGCATATGGTAGACACTGTGGGAAAAAGGGAACGCTACAATGTAGAGATCATTTTGGGAGGAATGTAGTCATTAGTTGGAGAAGTGATATTCATTAGAAAGAGGGCACTGAGAGTGAAAGGACGGGTCACAAGGTGCTGTAGACACAGTGGGAAGGCAGAGACATCAGGAGGTTAAACTGGAAGGTATGCCGCTCCAAAGAAAGAAATCACAGAGGGGAGGCAGAGACGTGAGGGAAAGACACGTACACCGCGCAGAAAGGCCAGGGCGGATTCATCTAAATGTATGATACTCAATGTGTGTGTGTGTGTGTATATATATATATATATATACATATGTGAATTCAGGTAGAAGACAGACATGGTCGCACATCTACAATCTTGCACAATGATCTAATTGCTTCTCAGCATAATTTCAAAAACTAACAGGTTGTCGCCGCCCAGTGCTACGCCATTTTATGCTAGGGACGTTAGGGACCCACTCTAAATTGGTGGCCTTGACGTGGCGAGTGGGCTTGTACTTCTTGATCAAAACGTATACACTAACAACCTGTTAGTTTTTGAAATTATGCTGAGAAGCAATTAGATCATTACCGTATTTATCAGCGTATAACACGCACTTAAAGTCTATGTGCGTGTTATACGCCGATACACCCCCAGGAAAGGCAGGGGGAGAGAGGCCGTCGCTGCCCGCTTCTCTCCCCCTGCCTTTCCTGGGGTCTAGAGCCCTGCTGCCGGCCCTTCTCTCCCCCTGGCTATCGGCGCCGCTGCCCGTTCTGTCCCCCTGACTATCAGTGCCGGCGCCCCACTGCCGACGCCGATAGCCAGGGGGAGAGAAGCCGCGCCGAGAGCCAGGGGGAGAGAAGGGGCAGCGGCACCCATTGCCGGCGCCGCTGCCCCGTTGCCTCCCCCCATCCCCGGTGGCATAATTACCTGGGTCGGGTCCGCGCTGCTGCAGGCCTCCGGCGTGCGTCCCCTGCGTCGTTGCTATGCACGGCGCGGCGCACTGACGTCATGCGCCGCGCCGTGCAGCGCATAGCAACGACGCAGGGGATGCACACCGGAGGCCTGCAGCAGCGCGGACCCGACCCAGGTAATTATGCCACCGGGGATGGGGGGAGGCAACGGGGCAGCGGTGCCGGCAATGGGTGCCGCTGCCCCTTCTCTCCCCCTGGCTGTCGGCGCCGCTTCTCTCCCCCTGGCTATCGCCGCCGGCAATGGGGCGCCGGCACCGATAGTCAGGAGGAGAGAACGGGCAGCGGCGCCGATAGCCAGGGGGAGAGAAGGGCTGGCAGCAGGGCTCTAGACCCCAGGAAAGGCAGGGGGAGAGAAGCGGGCAGCAACAGCCTCTCTCCCCCTGCCTTTCCTGGGGGTATATCGGGGTATACACGCGCGCACACGCACCCTCATTTTACCATGGATATTTGGGTAAAAAACTTTTTTTACCTAAATATCCTTGGTAAAATGAGGGTGCGTGTTATAGGCCGGTGCGTGGTATACCCCGATAAATATGGTATACAAGATTGTAGATGTGCGACCATGTCTGTCTTCTACCTGAATTCACATATATATATTCTAACCTGAATTCACAATATTCTCCCATTATTTCACTGGCTTTTCCATAAATTGTGCAGCAAACTTTACACAAGCTCTTGGACAACTCTTCTGAATATTCTTCTCACTCCTCTTCAGACATCTTGTGAGGAGCACCTGGTCGGGGCAAATTTATGGTGAAATGGTTGTCTTTCCACTTCCATATTATGGCCCCAACAGGGATCAATGGAGCATTCAGAAGCTTAGAAATGAGCCTATAACCAACCCAACGTTATGTTTTACAACACTTGATCTGGAGACGGCTCTTTGCTTTTACCCATCATGAGATGTGTCTTGTGTGACACCTTGGCAATGAGACCATTTTGTAGCCATCAGTTGGGACCGAACCGGCTGATGTTAATTTGCTAATAAATAATAAAATAATAATAATAATAAAATAATGACAAGGGACGGGATTGCTTTTTAATTACTGATAGATGTCAGCTGTTGTCTTGGCTTTCCATGCCTTTTTGCACCTCCCGTCTTAAGGGTTCAATACTCCCCCCCGTGTCATTTCACATTATTACACATAACTTATTTTCTGAGCTGATGTCTTTTGGTTTCGTTATATGTATGAATTACTTGGGTTAGTGGAAATTTCATGTCAATAGAACCTTTGGAAATATATTTAGTGAGAAAAATGGTGACATGTTCAATTCTGATATCACCTGCTGCAACTAAAATATAGGATAGTTAAATTAACAGCATGTAGAAGAAAGAAAATGACCGGCACTATAAAAAGGAATACAATTGCAGCTCAATGTGTGTGGACCAGGTGTGAATATGAGTAAGGATGAAGAGGTGGGAACCCCAAATGGGACCTACTGCCGGGGCCGAAAACGTCACACTGCCGCTTTGGCTATTACCGGGCGAATCGGGACTTCGCTGCGGCCAGGGATTGGCTGAGTGCAGTATGACTCGCCGACCACCGGCAACCAGGAAGAGGATCTCGGCGGAGACTGGAGTGGGTTACCAGAGGCATCAGGGGAGCGAAGGAAGGTATGTATCAATTTTTTTTTTTTTTACTTCCGGCAGTATGGGGGACAATTTTTCTATTCTGGAGTTCTCCTTTAATATGGCTTTTAATGTTGTAACTAAGCCTTTGTAACCAGGGAAGGTGTCAGTGACCAGGTGACTTGTGGGTGACCTATAGGACCCCTCCAGAGGAGCTAGTTATTTCAGTCAAGAGATGAGTCTGAGGAGCAGTACAGTCAAGACCTGAAAGTGTCTGGTGTCCTGATGGAGACCGAGGCCTAACATCCCAGCCATGCTTCTATCATCATGGAACCCCCTTCAGGTGAAAGTCAAAGCCTGGTAAGCAAACACATGGGAGAAGTCTAGTCAGCCTAGTCAAGTCTGTCAAGTCTAAAGTCAGTGTGGGACTGCATAATTGATTCCAAGTCCACTACAAGTCCCAGCGAGCCTGCAAGTCTCCTAGAGTCACTGGTCACCTCCTTGGGCCTAACTGAGCTGTAAAGACAATGAAATCTGTCTGCCTCAGTAAAGCTGCCCGTAACCTTGTTCCGTAACTTTGCATCGGAGTGATTATTTCCCCCGCGCCTGGCCCAGGAATCAACGGCCATACCTCGGGTGGTGTAGAGGATAACCACGCCCTGGTGTCACGAATATCAAGGGTTAATAACATATGCCCTAAGGGTTACAACATCTGCCCTTTCACACCCTCACCACACTCTCCTATCAGGATTGTTAGGATTCGGCTAGCTGGATGTGGATCCTCTGTGTCAGCGAGGGATTGGCGTGGACTGTGTCGGTGGACCGGTTCTAGGGTTGCTACTGATTTTCACCAGAGCCCGCCGCAAAGCGGGATGGTCTTGCTGCGGCGGTAGCAGCCAGGTCGTATCCACCGGCAACGGCTCAACCTCGCTGACTGCTGAGAAGGCGTGGGACAGAAGGACTAGGCAGAGGCAAGGTCAGACGTAGCAGAAGGTCGGGGCAGGCGGCAAGGTTCGTAGTCAATGAGGATAGCAGAAGATCTGGAACACAGGCTTTGGACAACACTAAACGCTTTCTCTGGCACAAGGCAACAAGATCCGGCGAGGAAGTGCAGGGGAAGTGACAATATGGACAGGGAGCAGGTGGAAGCTAATTAGACTGATTGGGCCAGGCACCAATCACTGGTGCAATGGCCCTTTAAATCTTAGAGAGCTGGCGCGCGCTCGCCCTAGAGAGTGGAGCCGCGCGCGCCAGAACGTGACAGCCGGGGACCGGGACGGGTAAGTGGCTTGGGATGCGATTCGCGAGCGGGCGCGTCCCGCTATGCGAATCGCATCCCCAACGTGAATGTCAGTGCAGCGCTCCCGGTCAGCGGGTCTGACCGGGGTATTGCAGAGAGGAGAACGCCGCGAGCGCTCCGGGGAGGAGCAGGGACCCGGAGCGCTCGGCGTAACAAGGATGTTTAGAAAAATATTTCCGGAGGTTGATTTTATGTTACCTTTTATAGAAATCAAAATTTCAAAAAGAGTCACACAACCTAAAGTTCAAGCCCTTGGACAATAATGTTAGGCAGTCGTTGCTAAGGTGACATCCTTGAGATTAATGACATTTTGAACAATAATCATGCTTCCAAGTTACTCTCTTGCGTTTCCTGATAGGGTTCCGACCCTGTTCTCTTGGGTTTCCTCCTGCCCCTTCTAGTGCGTTTTCTAAAGGGCGTTGACCAGGGTTAGAGAATTTTTTATTTGTATTGCGTGACATAGTGGGATCATCTGAACAGCTTGTCTCAGAATCAGTAGTCCAAAACTCAGAAACTGGTTTCCTTTAAGATTTTCTGTATTGCAACCTACGATTTTTCTTGTCAGGCCTTTGTCGTAGTCTTGCTTGTCGAGCAAGAATTTAACCCTTTTGTTCTCCTTTATTTCCACTTGCGCTACGGTCATCTTTTTTTCTAGTTTTTTATAAAACGCAGTAGCGTTATTTTCACTCACTTTGGTTTTGTACTCTGGTTTTACAGAGATCTGTGGTGACATGTGGTAATGTGCTTTATTTAAAAAAATGATCTCCTTTTTATAGAAATCATGGCTTATTAAAAAAAACACAAAAAAAAATAATACACCACTAGGTGTCCCCATACCATCCAGAACATAATCCTGTCCCGCTGCAGCATCATCTTTGTCCAAGTTGAAGCACAGGCTGAGACAAATTGGGTGTGGGACTATCACTCCTCTGTGCTCACTCCTGTCCTGTTTATCAGACTCAGAGAGGAGAGGGTTAAAGAGCAGCCTGTAGTGATTGGATGAAGAGACACAGCACAGCACAGGAGACTCAGGGAGGAAGTGAATGCATGGTGAGTGAGGACGGACTCAGTGCTTGTCAGGGACAAACCCCTTCCTGAGCAGTGGATGCAGAAGCATTACTTGTAGTTTCTGGGCCCCTAAAAATCTGCAACAGGGCCCCATGTGCCAATTATTATATTGGTCTCTTATGGGGCAGACAGGGCCGTCTTTAATTTTGATTGGATCCTGGGCTAGCAATTTCACACAGTATCCCTGCGAAAATTTTCTGCACTACCAGTCAGATTTTTGGGACCGTCCCTTGCCACAGACACCCGCATTTTCAGCCTGCATCCTGACCGCCTGCCAGCGGTGCCAACAGCCAGCGGCCCCCGGTACCTCGCCACACACCAATTTGGGCGCATCCCAGAGTGCCTGTAATTTTGCACAACTCTATAAGGTGAGCGATATTTCATTCATTCTTTTCCAAATAATTTATTTCTTCCACAAAGGTAACGGCACTATCAGGCACCATCTCTGCATTTTTCTTTTTGCAAATCTATCCGTATACCCTGATAGGGCTCATTATAGAGCAGGGTTCCCTTCTTAGGATCCGCTTTCAATAAGCCAAAATGGAAAGCTCCATTTGAGCCGACCTCGTATTACAAGGACGGTCATTCATTTAGCTGGCCGCATTTTTTCTCTGGTAAAGTCAGCTATTGGCTGGGAGTGGTAGGACGACTCAGGACAAGGCAGGCCATCCGGCCAATATGGGGCCCTTGGTTGTCCCCATTCCTTTTTCTATTGGTAAGAAACTTTGCAGAACTCCTCTCTCCAGGGAACTGCATTGTCACCAAATTAATAGAGGGTGGTACTGACCAAAGGCTCGTGGAAAGTAATCAGAAGTAAACATCAGACCTTTCTATCCAGGGGTAACGGCACTATCAGAAACCATAATTGGAGGCCCATTTTGATATTTGTAATTGTGTAATTTTTTTCTTCTATGTATGCCACTGCCTTGGGTCGACAGGCCTAGTTTCGGATAGGGGTTATCTCTAATGAAACACCCCAATGATTCACATACTGGACGCTATAAACCTACTGTACTATATACAGTGATCCCTGAAAGGGGTACTCCCTTGCAAAACATCTTATCCGCTATCAAAAGGATAGGGGGTTAGATGTCAGATCGATGTTAGTGGAGCTCCTAAGTTGGTGACATCACGCCACGCCCCCTCCATTCATGTCTATGGGAGGGGGCGTGACTGCTAGTACGTAGCCGTCACGCCTCCTCCCATAGACCTGAATGGACAGGGTGCGGCGGCTGTAGTCACCAGTATTCTGGCACAGAGTGAAGTTCGCTCCATGCACGGATGACCGGGGTGCCGCACCGTGATCACGGGGGGCCCCTCCGATCTAACATCTTATCCTTTTGATAGGGGATAAGATGTTTTGCGCCAGAGTACTCCTTTAATTTACAATGGCCTCAACATACAATAGTTTCAACATACAAAGTCTTTTCTGGACCATTGTAATTTGAAACCAGACTCAACATAAAATGTACGGACAGTCCAGATCTGCGAAATGTGTCAATGGCTGGAAGATCTGACCAATCAGAATGGGCATTTTACTGGTAAAAACCCTGTATTACTGAAGCGTATGCACTGAGTTGTGTCTGGTAGCGCCCCCTACAGTACAAGGAGGTATTACATGTTTTGTACTCTTTACCTGTGCCAGGGTTAGCTGCTCCTTTGGACACCAGGACTTTTTTAGGACACTGTGCACTGTACAGGACCCTGAAGAAGCTCCTGTCCTCTACATAGACAGTGATTACAGCTCCCAGCAGATCTTTCTTACTTTTATATGTAAGGACTTGGTTTATCTGTATTAGTTATATACTTATTTTTCTTTAATCCTCACTTTTTCCTGTTTTTGGATGTCTTTTTGGGCCTTTAGAACCAATTACCAGGTTTCCATAGATTTATGGGTTCTACATACAGTGGTCCCTCAACATACAATGGTAATTCGTTCCAAATGAACCATCGTTAGTTGAGGGATCCGTGCAATGAAAAGAATAGGAAGTTATACTCACCTGTCCCCGCCGCTCCGGACCATCACCGCTGCCCTGGATGTCGCCCTCCATCACTGTCGCCGCGTCCCCGGGGTGTCCCCGCCGCTTCGGACTGTCTCTGCTGCCTGGGATCATCTCTCTCCATCGCCATCATCACGTCGCTGCGCACACCGCTCCTATTGGATGACGGGACGGCGTGCGCCGCAACGACGACGAAGGAGAGCGACAGCCATGCAGGGGATCCCGAAGAGGACGCTCCGGAGCCCCGTGGACAGGTAAGTGATCATCACTGGACCACATGGGGCACCGTAAACGGCTATCCGGTGGCAGCTGAAACAGTCTGCGCTGCCGGATAGCCGTTTATGCGATGGCCCCGACATACAAAAGCATCGCATGTTGAAATGATCTTATGTCGGGGCCATCGTAGGTCGGGGGATCACTGTACAATGGTCGTCCTTGAACCGATTAATATTGTAACTTGAGGGACCACTGTAGAAGAGATTTTTTTCCCCTCTCCGTGATTATGGGGCCCCCATACTTGTGATATTTTAGGAGGTTCAGTATCGTATAGTATCATACAGAACGTTCTGTAAATCTTCTGTGTCACACACTAGTGAAGGAGCTGAGGTCAGGTCCACAGGTTGGTGTGAGATGTGGGGGGGCAATTTAGGCATTCCGGGAACCAGGAGAAAGAGGGTGGGAGCTGCCAGATCTAACTGGTTCCAGCTGCCTGCTACTTATAAAGAGTGGGTGACAGTAAGGGGCAGATGGACACAAGAGATTGAGGCCACACACAGTGACGATGCCACCCCTCATGAACAGCGCCAGCCTGGAACTCAACACCACTTACTTCAAGCAGAGAAAACGCCTTGGTAAGTGCATGGCAAATAGACATTGGGCATTACTGGATTAGAAAATACAGTCGTATTTTATTTTATTTTTTTATTAATGTTTTTATGTTTTTTTTTATGTTTAGGTTATGTTTGTTTTCACACTTTATTTTAGTGTTTTCCAAACAGTGCGTCTCCAGCTGTTGCAAAACTACAAATCCCAGCATGCCCGAACAGCCGAAGGCTGTTCGGGCATGCTGGGAGTTGTAGTTTTGCAACAGCTGGAGACACCTTGGTTGGGAAACACTGGCAAAAATAGGAGGGATAATTAGGACCAGAAAGAACCTTGAGAATTGTAGTTTTGCAACAGCTGGAGGAACCCTGGTTGGGAAACACTGGCAAAAAGAGGAGGGATAATTAGGACCAGAAAGAACCTTGGGAGTTGTAGTTTTGCAACAGCTGGAGGAACCCTGGTTGGGAAACACTCGCAAAAAGAGGAGGGATAATTAGGACCAGAAAGAACCTTGGGAATTGTAGTTTTGCAGCAGCTGGAGGAACCCTGGTTGGGAAACACTGGCAAAAAGAGGAGGGATAATTAGGACCAGAAAGAACCTTGGGAGTTGTAGTTTTGCAACAGCTGGAGACACCTTGGTTAGGAAACACTGGCAAAAAGAGGAGGGATAATTAGGACCAGAAAGAACCTTGGGAGTTGTAGTTTTGCAACAGCTGGAGGAACCCTGGTTCGGAAACACTGGCAAAAAGAGGAGGGATAATTAGGACCAGAAAGAACCTTGGGAGTTGTAGTTTTGTAACAGCTGGAGATACCCTGGTTGGGAAACACTGGCAAAAAGAGGAGGGAGAATTAGGACCAGAAAGAACCTTGGGAGTTGTAGTTTTGCAACAGCTGGAGACACCTTGGTTGGGAAACACTGGCAAAAAGAGGAGGGATAATTAGGACCAGAAAGAACCTTGGGAATTGTAGTTTTGCAACAGCTGGAGGAACCCTGGTTGGGAAACACTGGCAAAAAGAGGAGGGATAATTAGGACCAGAAAGAACCTTGGGAGTTGTAGTTTTGCAGCAGCTGGAGGAACCCTGGTTGGGAAACACTGGCAAAAAGAGGAGGGATAATTAGGACCAGAAAGAACCTTGGGAGTTGTAGTTTTGCAACAGCTGGAGATACCTTGGTTGGGAAGCACTGGCAAAAAGAGGAGGGATAATTAGGACCAGAAAGAACCTTGGGAGTTGTAGTTTTGTAACAGCAGGAGACACCCTGGTTGGGAAACACTGGCAAAAAGAGGAGGGATAATTAGGACCAGAAAGAACCTTGGGAATTGTAGTTTTGCAACAGCTGGAGACACCTTGGTTGGGAAACACTGGCAAAAAGAGGAGGGATAATTAGGACCAGAAAGAACCTTGGGAATTGTAGTTTTGCAACAGCTGGAGGAACCCTGGTTGGGAAACACTGGCAAAAAGAGGAGGGATAATTAGGACCAGAAAGAACCTTGGGAGTTGTAGTTTTGCAGCAGCTGGAGGAACCCTGGTTGGGAAACACTGGCAAAAAGAGGAGGGAGAATTAGGACCAGAAAGAACCTTGGGAGTTGTAGTTTTGCAACAGCTGGAGACACCTTGGTTGGGAAACACTGGCAAAAAGAGGAGGGATAATTAGGACCAGAAAGAACCTTGGGAGTTGTAGTTTTGTAACAGCAGGAGACACCCTGGTTGGGAAACACTGGCAAAAAGAGGAGGGATAATTAGGACCAGAAAGAACCTTGGGAATTGTAGTTTTGCAACAGCTGGAGACACCTTGGTTGGGAAACACTGGCAAAAAAAGGAGGGATAATTAGGACCAGAAAGAACCTTGGGAGTTGTAGTTTTGCAGCAGCTGGAGGAACCCTGGTTGGGAAACACTGGCAAAAAGAGGAGGGATAATTAGGACCAGAAAGAACTTTGGGGAAAGATTTATCCGAACCTGTGCAGAGAAAAAGTTGCCCTGTTGCCCATAGCAACTAATAAGGTTGTTTGTTTGTTTGTTTCTTTTTTTTTCTTTTCTTTTTTTTAAAAGGCCTCAAAAAAAATTAAAGAAGCGATCTGATTGGTCAACTTTTTCTCTACACAGGTTTTGATAAATCTCCCCCAGTGTCAGAAAGAGCTGTGCTTTTAACCAACTTAAAGGGGTACTCCGGTGGAAAACTTTTTTTTTTTTTTTTTAAATCAACTGGTGCCAGAAAGTTAAACAGATTCGTAAATTATTTCTATAAAAAAAATCGTAATCCTTTTTCAGTAACTTTCTGGCACCAGTTGATTTAAAAAAAAAAAAAAAAAAAAAGGTTTCTACCAGAGTACCCCTTTAAATGGGTAGTCTGGAGGAAAATACCCGAGCACTCGGATCTCTCCAGCTGACCCAGAGAAATGGATGGAGCGAGCGTGTGCCATCTGTAGCACACACTCCTCTCAGAGAGCCAGGGCGCCGGGCAGGAAATTGTGGGGGTACGACCGCTGGGAGACCCCCGCGATCAGACACTTATCCTGTGGACAGGGGGATATGTTTTTTTCTTTCAGACTACCCCTTCAAGATGATCATATCAGGCTATATGTCCACTTCTTGTTTCTTTTTTTGGCCTTTTTTATTTTTTTTTACCTAAAAAAAAAAATAAAACACAAAAAACTGCCCTGTCATTTTGCACTCCCAAAATGCACTTTGTATGTCATTTATTTATTTTTTAATTTGTGTATTTTTTAGCATGTGATTCTGAATGGGGGGGGGGGTAATAAAACAGAGAAAACAGCAATGCTAAACCCGCATGACATTTTTGATGGCGTTCTTTTTTTCTTTTTTTTTTGCCTGACTTCTATGAAAAAAGAAGCACCAAGATTTTTTTTATAAAAAAAAAAAAAAAACTCCATAGTCTCATCATGCTGAGCTTTTAAAAAGCTACGCAAAAGAAGGTAAAAAAAAACGACAAAGGAAAAAACGGCAAGTGGGTTTGGCGCTTCATAATTTCTTATTGACTTCTAGCTTACATCTGGATGCAGCGTTTGGTTTTTTTTCTGCAAAAAAAGCTGTGCGGCAAATGTGGCGTTTTGTTGGACAAGTAAAAATCTAGCCTTACAAGGGTTTAAAAGGAATAAAAAAGTATCAATCACAGAAATGTGTAACGGTGAACCACATATACATCAATGATAGCCCATGCTTTGTAATGCATTCAAAATACTGCATACCTGTGGTACAAATAATTTTTTTTTTTAAAGGGGTACTCCAGTGGAAATTTTTTTTTTTTTAATCAACTGGTGCCAGAAAGTTAACCAGATTTGTAAATTACTTCTATTAAAAAATCTTAATATTTCCAGTACTTATTAGCTGTTGAATACTACAGAGGAAATTCTTTTCTTTTTGGAACACAGAGCTCTCTGCTGACATCACGAGCACAGTGCTCTCTGCTGACATCTCTGTCCATTTTAAGAACTGTCCAGAGTAGGAGAAAATTCCCATAGAAAATCCCCATACCAAAAAGAAAAGAATTTCCTCTGCAGTGTTCAGCAGCTAATAAGTACTGAAAGGATTAAGATTTTTTAATAGAAGTCATTTACAAATTTGTTTAACTTTCTGGCACTAGTTGATTTAAATAATAAAAAAAAGGTTTTCCACTGGAGTACTCTTAAAGGGGTACTCTGCCCCTAGACATCTTATCCCCTATCCAAAGGATAGGGGATAAGATGTCAGATCGCCGCGGTGCCGCTGCTGGGGAGCCCCGGGATCCCCGCTGCGGCACTGCGCTATCATTACAGCACAGAGCGAGTTTGCTCTGTGCGTAATGATGGGCGATACAGGGGACGGAGCCGCGTGACGTCATGGCTCCGCCCCTCGTGACATCACGGCCCGTCCCCTTAATGCAAGTCTATGGCAGGGGGCGTGACGACCGCCGCGCCCCCTCCCATAGACTTGCATTGAAAGGGGCAGGCCGGGACGTCACGAGGGGCGGAGCCGTGACGTAACGATGCTCCGGCCCCTGTATTGCGCGTCATTACGCGCAGAGCGAACTCGCTCTGTGCAGTAATGATAGTGGGGTGCCGCAGCGGGGATCCCGGGGCTCCCCAGCAGCGGCACCGCGGCGATCTGACATCTTATCCCCTATCCTTTGGATAGGGGATAAGATGTCTAGGGGCGGAGTACCCCTTTAAGGTGCCCTATTAGGGTCTATTTATACAGCAGAATTTCTACCTCAAAATAAAACCTATAGACTTCTATGGGATTCCGCATTCCCATTCACACTTCTGAATCCTATTCCCGCCACCTGTGGGTCACCTGGCCACCCGGTGCTCTCTGGGTAACAAACATATGACTTAAACATGTGACAAACATTATCATGTGACTAACAATCATGTGACCGACGTCAAAGGTCCTTTACACTTAATATACAACCTATTCTCATTATGGAGCAACACTGCAGGAGAGCCCTGAGGATGTACAGGGACTCCACCTGACAGGACTGTAGGAGGATATCCTGTACTGGGACACCACATATCATAAAGGATTACATTGCTCCGTATCAGTGTCGGTGAGGCTGCCATGATTTACACTTTTCATTTGTAGGATGTAAAATGAATAAGATTTACAAGCTGTTTATTTTTTGTTATTTTTTTCTTCTTTTTTGTAGATAGTCGCATTCATGAAGTTAATAGAGTGAAGAGCAGATACCCCTGCAAGATACCGGTAAGATATGGGGGTTTATACAGTTTGATACGTAACCTGTCATTGGTTTCATGATCACCAAACCACAGCCAGCATGAAACATGGACAGGCTCCCTTTAGGGCAGAGCTTTCCAAACTTTTCATGTTGGCGACACCTTTCTTAGACATTTATAGTTTGGTGACAAACTCCTGGCAATATCGCCAAACGCACAATGTGATACCAGTATCAGCATTCTAAATGTGGCCTCTACCACCCTGTGCCATTTTATCAAACCCCTTCATCACCCCCCTGAGCCATTTGTTTCCCCTTTTTTCACTCCCTGTGCAATTTCATCATCCCCCCCCTTCATCACCCTCCTGTGCCATTTCATCACCCCCCCTTCATCACCCTCCTGTGCCATTTCATCCCCCCTTCATCACCCTCCTTTGCCATTTCATCCCCCCTTCATCACCCTCCTGTGCCATTTCATCCCCCCTTCATCACCCTCCTGTGCCATTTCATCCCCCCCTTCATCACAGTCCTGTGCCATATAACACCTGTGTATAGCATTTCATATTCCCTTATTGGCTCCTAGCTAAGATTACCGCAAAAACACTCTGTCTGTTTTCACCCTTACTGCATGTCTAAATTACTCCCTTTTCTCCGGGGCCCCACTACATTACGGTACTTAAAATGATTTTAAATGTAAAAAAAAAAAAAGTCCTCCGAACTCTTGCTCTTCAGCTCCTCCACTTTTTACCATTTCTTCCTGTTTCCAGTGAAGTTGCGACTCTGCGGGATCTGCTGCAATCAGCCAATCACTTGCTTAGATGGGTTCCCACTGTGGCCAGTGATTGGTTTAGTGCAGTGTTTCCCAACCAGGGTGCCTCCAGCTGTTGCAAAACTACAATTCCAGTAGGGGTATTCCAGGAAAAAACTTTTTTTTTTTTTTTTTAGATCAACTGGCTCCAGAAAGTTTAAACAGATTTGTAAATGACTTCAATTAAAAAATCTTAATCCTTTCAGTACTTATGAGCTTCTGAAGTTAAGGTTGTTCTTTTCTGTCTAAGTGCTCTCTGATGACACGTGTCTTGGGAACCGCCCAGTTTAGAAGCAAATCCCCATAGCAAACCTCTTCTAAACTGGGCGGTACCCGAGACAGGTGTCATCAGAGAGCACTCAGACAGAAAAGAACAACCTTAACTTCAGAAGCTCATAAGTACTGAAAGGATTAAGATTTTTTAATTGAAGTAATTTACAAATCTGTTTAACTTTCTGGAGCCAGTTGAGATATATATATATATATATATATATATATATATATATATATATATATAAGTTTTTTCCTGGATAACCCCTTTAAGCACAATGCTTATGATAATTTCATAGGATGGTACATAGAAAAGTATAGTTATTTTACATTCTTTTTTGTTCAGGTTATAGTAGAGAGAAGTCATCGGGAAAAACTGCTACCTCCACTTCAGAAGATCAAGTTCCTTGTACCCCCGGAAATCACAATGGGGCAATTTGTCAGTATGATAAGGTACGAGGATGAAAGTACATACAACACATTCAGAAGGTTTCACTATCTTTCTGTTACAAGTATAGGGGTTACTGACTATCAAATGTGAACACCGAAAAAAGAACTATAGCAGTAACACAAAAATCATAGGAAAAATAGAAACTTTATTGTCAATTTCATACATAAAAAAGGAATGAGCACAAAGTGGTATAGACAAAAAAGAATTGTAAATCTAGATCTATGCCCTAAGCATCAGCATGTAGATAGCATCACTAGTCAGACCAAACATACAGGTATATAGGAAATGAGAATCTATACATAAATATATGCAGGCAAATAATGGAATATAGTTACCAGTGCAGAGCCATATACCACAAGCACTAACCCCAACGTACGTTTCGCACTGAATGTGCTTCGTCAGGGGGCGTGAACGCCCCCTGACGAAGCACATTCAGCGCGAAACGTACGTTGGGGTGAGTGCTTATTATGTTGCACATTCTGTTATGTTGCAGCCTTGTCCTGAATTAAAAAAAAATAATAAGTTACCCCCCCCCCCCCTATTATTCTGCACTTATTACCCCATAATGTTGAAGGGAAAACAGAATTTTAGAGATCTTTGCTAATTTACTGAACAGGGAAAACTAAAATTTTGCAGGGACATAAGTATTCAGACCCTTTACTCAGGACTTAGGGGCCACAACTGGATATGGGGATTTTCTGCCATTCTGCTCTGCAGATCCTCTCAAGCTCTGTCATGTTGGACGGTGAACCGTCGGTGGAAGACATTCTCAGGTCTCTTCAAAGTTATTATATATTGGGTTTAAGTCAGGGCTCAGGACATTCACAGAGTTGTTGTCTGAGGTCCAGAGCTTGATGCTGCCCCCACCATACTTGAAGGGGTTATTCACCATAAGGGGATTATAATACAGTGACCCCCCGACCTACGATGGCCCCGACATATGATGAAATCGACATACGATGGCCTCTCAGAGGCCATCGCATGTCGATGTCAGCATCGACATATGATGCTTTTTTATGTCGGGGCCATCGCATTAAGTGCTATCCGACAGCGCCAAATGCTTAAGCTGTTGCCGGATAGCAGCTTAATGTTCCCTGTGTGGTGCGGTGAGTATTACTTACCCCTCCACGATGCTCTGGGGTGCCCTCCGGGTCTTCCGGTGTCTTCTCGGCCCTCTCCGATGACGTCAATACGCTGCTGCGCACGTCATCCAATAGGAATGGCGTACGCAGCGGCGTAATGATGTCGCTACGCAGGCCCAGTAAGGCCTTGCGGAAGACAGAGGAGGACCGGTGAAGACAGAAGAGGACCGGAGAAGACAGCGGAGAGCCCAGCGGAGGCCCGGGGTCACCATCGGGAGCGGCGGGAACAGGTGAGTACAGCTTCCTATACTTTACATTGCACGAATCCCTCAACATACGATGGATTCGACAAACGATGGCTCGTTTGGAACAAATTACCATCGTATGTTGAGGGACCACTGTACATACCTGCCAGGCTATCTGGTTATTTCCTGTTGGAGTTGGTCTCTTAAACTACACATCCCATAGTTCCATGCTTCTAAGGCCCCTTTCACACTATAAAAATACTTCCGTTATGAACGCCCGTTATGAAGCCTGGAAATCTGCAGTTATACAGCCGGTACAAAATCACTAACGGTCGTTACAAAATCCCATTATAGTCTATGGGATTTTTCTAATAGCCGTTTTAACCCGTTTATTAATAACGGGCGATAATAACAGGAAGATTAGTCCATGTACTATTTCTCCTGTTCATTTGCCCGTTTCCAAAATAATGGCGATAATAGGCGATAACGGGTAAAAACGGCTATTCGAAAAATCCCATAGACTTTTTATAACGGGCGTTCATAACGGAAGTATTTTTATAGTGTGAAAGGCGCCTAAGTGTGAAGTTACATTCCTCCCTCTCATACACATCAGCCACCCCACCCATTGCAGCACAAATAAGCTCTAAAGATCAGTGTTTTCTAATCAGGGTGCCTACAGCTGTTGCAAAATGATTTATCTGTCGCTCCACCCATGGAAGCAGGACTGGCTCCCTTTGCACAACTGACTAGTGATGTCAGGTCTCGGCCGCATTGCAACCTGGGAAATCCCGAGACAACAGTAATGTTGTATGATGTTTAAATAAATATTGGGGCGAAAATAACATAAGAATTGTGAGAAAACCGTCACACACAGATACAGACACTATATTATGAACTACACTAACTTTACAGCCCCTGTAACATAGTCAAATAAAAAAAAAAAATCATGGAATACCCCTTTAACTGTAGGGATGGTATTGGGCAGGTGATGGGCAGTGCCTGGTTTCCCCCAGACATGATTCTGCCCCCACCATGATCACTGTAGGGATGGTATTGGGCAGGTGATGGGCAGTGCCTGGTTTCCCCCAGACATGATTCTGCCCCCACCATGATCACTGTAGGGATGGTATTGGGCAGGTGATGGGCAGTGCCTGGTTTCCCCCAGACATGATTCTGCCCCCACCATGATCACTGTAGGGATGGTATTGGGCAGGTGATGGGCAGTGCCTGGTTTCCCCCAGACATGATTCTGCCCCCACCATGATCACTGTAGGGATGGTATTGGGCAGGTGATGGGCAGTACCTGGTTTCCTCCAGACATGATGCTGCCCCCACCATGATCACTGTAGGGATGGTATTGGGCAGGTGATGGGCAGTGCCTGGTTTCCTCCAGACATGATGCTGCCCCCACCATGATCACTGTAAGGATGGCATTGGGCAGGTGATGGGCAGTGCCTGGTTTCCTCCAGACATGATGCTGCCCCCACCATGATCACTGTAGGGATGGTATTGGGCAGGTGATGGGCAGTGCCTGGTTTCCTCCAGACATGATGCTGCCCCCACCATGATCACTGTAGGGATGGTATTGGGCAGGTGGTGGGCAGTACCTGCTTTCCCCCAGACATGATGCTGCCCCCACCATGATCACTGTAGGGATGGTATTGGGCAGGTGATGGGCAGTGCCTGGTTTCCTCCAGACATGATGCTGCCCCCACCATGATCACTGTAGGGATGGTATTGGGCAGGTGATGGGCAGTGCCTGGTTTCCTCCAGACATGATGCTGCCCCCACCATGATCACTGTAGGGATGGTATTGGGCAGGTGATGGGCAGTGCCTGGTTTCCTCCAGACATGATGCTGCCCCCACCATGATCACTGTAGGGATGGTATTGGGCAGGTGATGGGCAGTGCCTGGTTTCCTCCAGACATGATGCTAAGAAATAAGGTCAAAAAGTTCAATTTTGGATTCATCACCATAGACAATCTTGTTGTTGTTGTTGTTTTTTCTTTTTCTTTTACTGAGTAGAGACTTTTTCCTGTCCAGTCTGCCATAAAGCCCAGATTGGTGGAGGCTGCACTCATGGTTGACCTTCTGGAAATGTCGCCTATCTGCACACAGAATCATTGGCGCTCAGCTAGAGTGACCATTGGGGAGATTTATCAAACACTGGGTAGAGAAAAATTTGACCAGTTGCCCATAGCAACCAATCAGATTGTTTTTTTATTTTTCAAAGGCCTTTTTAAAAATTAAAGAAGCAATCTGATTGGTTGCTATGGGCAACTGGTTAACTTACCAAGGCCCTTCTCCCCTAATTACTTAGTCTGGTGGGTGCGGCCAGCTCCAAACCTCTTTCATGTAAGAATTATAGAAGTCAATGTGCTCTTGGGAACTTTCAGTGCAACAGAAATTTTTTTGGTCCCCTTCTTCAGATCGGTGGCTTCACACAATCCTGTCTGAGCTCTACAGGCAATTCTTTCCACCTCATAGCTTGATTTATGCTCTGATATGCATTGTGCAAATCCTGTCCAGTCAGCTGAATGTACCATGGGTGACTCAGATCAAGGTGTAGACACATCTAAAAGATGAGCAAGAAAAACGGTAGCTGAATTTCAAGCATCATAACAAAGGGTCTAAATGCTTATGTCCATGCAAAATTTATTTATATATAATTTATATTTATTTTTTATATATGTGTGTGTGTGTATGTATATATATATATAATTAATTATTATTAATTATTATTTATTTGTATTTATTATTTTTATTATTATTATTATTTATTATAATTATTATTATTTATTATTATTTTTTTATTATTTTTTTTATAATTATTAAAAAAATTATATATATATTTTTTTAAAGTACAAAATGTGAAAAAAGTGAAACGGTCTGATAATATGATAATTCACCCCACCCTGCATTGGTGCTCATAGCCCTTTCTCTCTACACAGGTGCAGACTCTCCTTACCTCCATCACACTCGCTCTGTGTACTGGTCAATGAACGTCAGATGGCAAGTTTATCGCTGACCATTCTGGAAGTCTACACAGAACACCGGGACCAGGACGGCTTTCTCTACGTGACTTACAGGTCACATGAAGTATTCGGCTGAGGACTTCTACATGCACCGTAGATGATACCCTAGATAGACTCAAGGTGTGACCACACAAGAGTTCTGGCTGAGCAGACTCCATGATCTCATAAGCTCTACAGGGACCATAAGAAGGAGCAGCTGTATTTAGGAGAGGAACAAAAATCCTTAAAGGGGTACTCCGCTGCTCAGCGTTTGGAACAAACTGTTCCGAACGCTGGAGCGGGAAGCTCGTGATGTCATAGCCCCACCCCCTCATGACGTCACACCCCGCCCCCTCAATGCAAGTCTAGGGGAGGGGGCGTGACAGCCGTCACGCCCCCTCCCCTGGACTTGCATTGAGGGGGCGGGGCGTGACATCATGAGGGGGTGGGGCTATGACGCCATGAGCTTCCCGCTCCAGCGTTTGGAACAGTTTGTTCCAAACGCTGAGCAGCGGAGTACCCCTTTAAAGGCATGTCAATGGCCAAGATACTGCATACATTTCTTAAGACTAGCTTGATATAAAAAGAGATATTTGTCAAAATATGCTTTTTTATGTATTAGCAAAGTGCATAGTGATCATGTGATGCTGGACAACCACATGATGCCCGACATAATCCTTACAGGCTTTGCATACTCTTCATGATCCTGATCCTACAGTTCTCCCTACAGAGCAGAATAGGTGGGATTCTTTAAGATTTCTTACAGAAAGTGGAAAACCTTTTTGCACTCTTGCAGTACGAAAAAAAAAAAAATTATATATATATATATATATATATATATTCGTTTGATTGATTGTTTTAGAGAGTACCTGTCACTAAACAGAACTTTTAATATATTGTTCCTTATGTAATTATATTTTTGCTATTTGCTATTTACTTGCTGTTAAAATTCTCAACCTTTATATGTTTTAAATGTAAAGGAAAAATGGCCACTAGGTGGCTCTGTTCTGTTCCCTGCACAAGTCAAACGGTTAGTTTGGTCTCCTGCCGGCCCGGCAGGAGACCAAACTCAGGAAGTACATGCGGGGTATGGCGAGGCACAGCTCTCGCGGGCTTCAGTGACATCGCGCCTGCTGGGGAACGCCCACTTTAACCTGACAGGAGCTCACACAATGTGAGCAAGGGGGAAGCTACAACACACAGCTTTTTAAACCTCTGAAAAAAATTAAGGGCAGGAGGGGTGTTAGAAGTAGTTAGGGAATATAACCTGATGTAGTTCAGAAAATATGGTTTGATGACAGGTACTCTTTAACCATTACAAGATTGAATACTAGTAAACTAAACGTGTAGAACCTAGATGGGAATCTCCATTTTTTCTATTCCCTATGTATACATAGGAAAAGTTGCACTCTTGCCTTCATTCTGTTACAGACAAACGTAGAGGATAGCAGAATGTTGCTGATGTTTTCCAAAAAAACTAAACAAAAAAATATAACAAACGTTGTGAGGTTGTGCCACGATTACGAAAAATAGAGACATTACTCCACCATGTGAACAAAGTTCACTTAAAGTGAGTTTAAAAAAATAACTCAGCCACCTTCATATACTGGCTTATTTAAAGGGGACATTTATCACCCCTTCCGGCCTGGTTGCAGCCACTGGAGGCGGTTGGTACTCCACACCACACCCTAAAAAGCAGCAGCATGGAGGACACCATAAAGCAGTACTGAGTAATATAAGCTGTGCATCTAGAACTGGGATGAGATCTTGTACTCACTATAATCTTCTGTACTCACCCAGCCAGTCCCCCTTCCTCTCTATAGATTTCTATAGCCAGCATGTAACCTGATCCCTCATGGAGCTGATAGTCCTTCTCCTTTCCCATAGCTTTAGCTGTTTTTCCGAGTGAAAGATGCATTTAGGAGGATGGGAAAAGGAGGAAAGATGCCTGCTAAGAAGAATTGGAGACATTTTTCTCTGATAAGTTACATTGCAAAGTTCCTTACATTTGTTTTACTATTGATTTATACAAAGTTTTGAAACGACAGGGTCTGTTTTATTATATTGCAAATGTATGACTTGTGGGATGCCTTGCATGTGCATTATGTTTGTTTCTGGCATTAGAATTTTTGGCGTGAAAAATGTGTTTGCTTTTTTTTCCACTTGTCAGCTTTGTATTTTGTATATTTATTAGTAAACACCATACAGATAAACTACCTATATGTCTACGATGATACTATACATGTTTGCTTTCCACATTTCTAAAGCACTATGAGGACCTAGCTACAAATATGTACAGTAAAGGCTAATTCACGTGATTTTTTTTTTTTTTTTTTACCTCTGTCTACATTAATGTTTCCCAACCATGGTGCCTCCAGCTGTTGCAAAACTACAAATACCAGCATGCTCGGACAGCCAGTGGCTGTCCGAGCATGCTGGAAGTTGTAGTTTTGCAATAGCTGGAGCCACCCTGGTAGGGAAAAACTGGTCTACATTCAAGTCTACAACACGTGCAATGCTGTCTGCCTACTTCAGCCAACATGACCATTGTTCTGCATGGACACACACATAGGGAGAAGCCATAAAATACAGCAAGCATCATTGGAGACCTAATAATTCCCTATAGAAAATCAATGGAGACTCCAAATAATCATAGAAAAAAGAAAAAAGCTGTCTAAAATCTGTTTTAGGTAGATACTAATTCCTAATCCACTAGGTTAGGATATATTTATATATATGTGTGTATTAACCACTTAAAGGGGTACTCCGCCCCTAGACATATTATCCCCTATCCAAAGGATAGGGGATAAGATGTCAGATCACCACGGTTTCGCTGCTGGGGACCCCGGGGATCGCTGCTGCAGCACCCCGCTATCATTACTGCGCAGCGCGTGATCGCTCTGCACGTAATGACGGGCAATACAGGGGCCGGAGCATCATTATGTCACGGCTCGCCCCTCGTGATGTCACGGCCCGCCCCCATCAATACAAGTCTATGGGAGGGGGCGTGGCGGTCATCACGCCCCCTGCCATAGACTTGCATTAAGGGGATGGGACGTGATGTCATGAGGGGCGGAGCCATGACATCACACTGCTCTGGCCCCTGTATCGCCCGTCATTACACACAGAGCGAACTCGCTCTGTGCAGTAATGATGGCGGGGTGCCGCAGCGGCGATCCCCGGGCTCCCCAGCAGCGGGACCACGGCGATCTAACATCTTATCCCCTATTCTTTGGATAGGGGATAAGATGCCAGGGGCAGAGTACCCCTTTAAGGACCCAGGGCATACCTGTATGCCCTGAGTCCGCACCCTTTCTATAACGCGGGGCCACGGCCCCACCTCTAACAACCGCTAGTACCCATGGCCAATAGGGCACGGCCCTGATCAAAGTCTGATCGCGTCTAAAGTGAAAGTAAAATACTACCGGCTAGCTCAGTGGGTTGTTCGGGACCGCCGTGGCGGTGTCCCGAACAGCTGGAGGACACCGGGAGGGTCCCTACCTTCCTCCTGCGTGTCCGATCGCCGAATGACTGCTCCGTGCCTGAGATCCAAGCATGAGCAGTCAAGCGGCAGAATAATTGATCGATGTTATCCTATGGGATAACAATGATCAATGTAAAAGATCAGTTTGTGCAGTGTTATAGTCCCCTATGGGAGCTATAACATTGCAAAAAAAAAAGTGAAGAAAAAAAAAAAGTTAATAAAGATCATTTAACCCCTTCCCTAATAAAAGTAAGAATCACCCCCCTTTTCCCATTAAAAAAATTAAACTGTGTAAATAAAAATAAACATATGTGGTGTCACCGCATGCGTAAATGTCTGAATTATAAAAATATATCATTAATGAAATCACACGGTCAATGGCGTACAGGCAAAAAAAATAAAAAATGCCAAAATAGCGTCTTTTTGGTAACTTTTTATACTATGAAAAAATGAATAAAAAGCGATCAAAAAGTCCAATCAAAACAAAAATGGTACCGCTAAAAACTTCAGATAACGGCATAAAAAATTAGCCCTCATACCGCCCCGCATCTAGTTATGATTTTTTCCAGAAGTACGACAAAATCAAACCTATATAAGTAGGGTATCATTTTAATCATAAGGACCTACAGAATAAATAGGTGTCAATTTTACCGAAAAATGTACTGCGTAGAAATGGAAGCCCCCAAAAGTTACAATTTTTAGTTTTTTCTAAAATTTTGTCGCACACTGACTTTTTTTTTTACAATTTTGCCATCGATTTTTGGGTAAAATGACTGATATTGTTACAAAGTATAATTGGTGGCGCAAAAAATAAGCCATCATATGGATTTGTAGGTGCAAAATTGAAAGAGTTATGATTTTTTAAATGTAAGAAGAAAAAAAGGAAAGTGCAAAAACCCCGGGTCCTTAAGGGGTTAAGCCTATCAGGCTGTATTTGTGCGAGGGGCGTGAGTATTTTCCACCCCTGCACTTCTAGGTGGGGTGTAAAGGAGTTGTTGGTAGGGGGCGGGGGTATACAACGCCCCTGCACCTACTGGCAGGGCGTACGTGACGTTTTGCGGACGTGTTACGCTTGGGGCAGAAGTTCAACGTTCAAATCTCCCGCCATTGCTTGGAACGCTGACAGTCGCTTCTTCCCTCGGAGCCACGCAGTTTGTCCATAGTGTAAGTTGGGCAGGGCATCTCAGTATCTCATAGCCTGGTGGCTGCCTCATGAGATGTTTTTACTGCCCGCGCTGGTAAGTTTGTGGCTTACCTCAGGTGCTGAGCAACCGATGGTTCCGATGTAACAGGTGTGGATAAGTATGACACTTAAGTCCCAAAATTAGTGTAACGGTCTATGCCCAAACCACTACTAACAAGAAACTAAAAAAAAAGGCGTATGGCGACCAAATAGTAATGCAAAAATCGGTAGCAAAGTGCAGGAGGACCGACTAGGAGGAGGCTACACGCTTAGCAGGATACAGGATACAGGTAAGTAAAATTCAGAGTATATCATAAAACATAAGGTAGATGTAGCATTAAAGTGCAAATAGTATAATATACACAAGAGGTCAATGGTTGCCATCCATAATGCATAAGTAAGGTGCAAAAATGCAAAGGTAGAAATACAAGAAATACTCTAAATACACGAAAAATAAATTACCATAGTGGGACTAGATCTGAGCATGTGCCTCCACCACCCAACGTTTCGCTGAGGAGCTTCTTCCGGGGTGTGATTTTTGCATTACTATTTGGTTGCTATACGCCTTATTTTGTTAGTTTCTTGTTAGTAGGTGTGGGTAAGTGCTGGTGACGGGCGCAGGATTCTTCATAGATGTTCAGTTATGCAGTTGTGGCATTAGCAATCGTGTAGCTCCTGCCGTGGGGAGTGAAGTAAGTCACGTTTACCGGGTGGCTGCAATATGTTACAATATTGGTGATGGTGGGGGGGATAGCTGTATACAGTGGTCCCTCAACATACAATGGTAATTAGTTCCAAACGAACCATCGTTTGTCGAATCCATCATATGTTGAGGGATTCGTGCAATGTAAAGTATAGGAAGTTATCCTTACCTGTCCCCGCCGCTCCCGATGCTGTCCCAGGGGCTCCCGATGCTGTCCCGCTGTTCCGGCGTCTTCTTCGGGATCATCCGGCTTCTTCCGCATCTTCTGCAGGGTCCAGGCCTCGCTTTCTGGTGACGTTATTACGCTGCTGCGCCGGCACGGCGTGCGTAGCGACGTAATAACGCCGCCAGAAAGCGAGGCCCGGACCCTGGAGAAGATACAGAAGACGCCGGAGGATCGCGAAGTGGATAAGTGAACCTGTCCGGGATGCTTAAACTGCTATCTGACAGCAGCTTAAGCGGATAGCAGTTAATGCGATGGCCCCGACATATAAAAGCATCGTATGTCGATGCTGACATCGACATGCGATGGCTTCTGAGAGGCCATCGTATGTCGATTTGATCATATGTAGGGGCCATCGCATGGCGGGGAGTTACTGTACACGGCAGTTATAATGGGACTGCATATGTAAGCCTGTAGGTCTGTATCTATGCTATGCGATCATGTTCCGCTCGTTAAAATATTCTGCATGTCTTGTCATACAGTTTGGTGTTCTGAATCTTCAGTCTTCCGCTTTTCCACAGGTTCATATAACGGTGCTGAGTAGGTTATAGAGCTCGCCAGGTACAGATAACTTTCCAGAGCACAGAGCCGGGCCAGGGGATATAGAGGGGTCTTTACGTGTACTAGCGGTGCTGTGTAAGTTGGTCGTTTGACTTATATTTGTCTGAGTGCCTGAGAGTACGTAGCTGTGCAGAGCCTGTACCTATAGAATATGCGAGGAGGCCAATAAACTCCTGCAGTGTGAACGCTGTCACTCCTGACGTTTATGTTGGAACAATATCCCGTTACGTTTTTTCCATCATTGTCTCATAGGTTTTCACATTCTAGACAGGTGCTAAAAAATAAATAAAAAAATGTAATATAAAAAGCTACTAAGGGGACAAAGTAACAGTATTTTCAAAAAATACATATAAATATTTTTAAATATAACTGTCGGGTTTTCAGGAAAATGTCGGAAACACGCCCCTAATTTTGCAAACCACGCCCCTTTAGTAATGTTAAAACAATACTCAGAGTAATTAGAAAACAGTCAGGTTTTTACCAGTAAAATGTGCCGCCCAACGTGTCAGAATTGTGTCGCATAACCCGATAAAAAGAGTCGGGATCATGTTAGTAAATCAGGGCCATAGTATTCATACTGTTCATACGGCCATGGCATTTCATACGGTTTTATTCCCTCATAGTATTTATACTGTTCACACGTTCATGGCATTCATGCCGTTTCATACGCTCATGGCATGTATACTGTTATACGCTCATGGCATTGATACCGTGTTATACGCTCATGGCATTGATACCGTTTCATACGCTCATGGCATTGATACTGTTTCATACGCTCATGGCATTGATACAGTCTCATACGCTCATGGCATTGATACCGTTTCATAGGCTCATGGCATTGATACCGTTTCATACGCTCATGGCATTGATACTGTTTCATACGCTCATGGTATTGATACTGTTTCATACGCTCATGGCATTGATACTGTTTTATACGCTCATGGCATTGATACTGTTTCATACGCTCATGGTATTGATACTGCTTCATACCCTCATGGCATTGATACCGCTTCATACGCTCATGGCATTGATACTGTTTCATACGCTCATGGCATTGATACTGTTTCATACGCTCATGGCATTGATACTGTTTCATACGCTCATGGCATTGATACTGTTTTATACGCTCATGGCATTCATACTGTTTTATACGCTCATGGCATTGATGCCGTTTAATACGCTCATGGCATTTATACTGTTCTGAGGCTCAGGACATTTATGTTGTTATCACGCTCATGGCGTTTATATTGTTTCATGCGCTCATGACATTTATACTGCTCATACGCTCATGGCATTTATTCGGTTCTTACGCCCATAGCCTTCAAACGTGGCGTTTGTATTCATGGGCTCATAGCGGTTGTGCTGTGTGGGCGCTCGTGGCGTTTGAGTTCCATGCATCCATAGTGTTTGTTCTGTACGTGCGACCTTGGCATTTGTGCACTGCATACGCCCATAGTATTTCGGCTCAGCGTTTGGCATCTGTGCTGTGCATACATTCATACCAGTCATACGGTACATATGTTCATAGCACTTAAACGGCGCAAACGCTTATAGTTTCATTCTGTGCATGCACTTATAGTAGTATTCTGTACATAAAATCACAGCTTATACGGTATTTTTGCTCGTATCGTTTATACCATATATTTGCTCATATTTAAATGTACTTTCACGCCTACCAGTACATACGCTCATTACTTTACAGGGTACATATGCTCATAGCATTCATACTAGTTATAGGCTCATAGTATTTTTTACGGTACATAAATTGCATAGCATTTATTTTGGGCATAAATTCATAAGAATTATACGGCTATATTGTGAGCATTGATATCGTTTTGTGTTCTTTTACACTGTGCAGTCATACGCAGCATTTTAGCTTTACATCAGTCGCGTGTCCATGACCATTTACTGGCATTAAATTTACATGCATACTCTTGTTAGGTTCATAATTGTCTATACGTTAAATAGCACACTTACACTATTACAGCCATCATCCCACGTCTGTATTAGACATTGTTGAAATCACGCATTTGTTTTCAGTCGTGTTATGTCTGTCAGTTTCAGAAGTTACGGCTAATTATTACTACAGCTGATATATTTAGCAATAAAACATTAGTATCATGTACATCATCAAGTCAGTCTCACTTGTTTGTCAGCATTTGGATCAACTTCTAATGTTACACGCAGCATCTACCTTACAACCTTTTCCAAGGATCTGCACTACCCTAGTAGTTGTGGACATCATGATATTTGTCATTGCTGCAGGGGCACAATCTGAGTACTTACTGTTATTGACTCGTCTTTAGAATATCAACATCATGATACATAAGCAGTTGTATACCAGTCATACCTGCCACGTCTGCAGGGGGATGCTCTGCATAATTGTTGCCACTGACACTTCTTCAGAGCAACAACATCACGACACATATGTGGTTGTATACCCTTCATACCTACAGGGGGATACACTGCGTAGTTGTTGTTGTTACTGACACGTCTTCAGAGCAACAACATCATGACACATAGGTGGTTGTATACCCATAATACCTGCCATGTCTTCAGGGTGATACACTGCGCAGTTGTTGTTACGGACACGTCTTCAGGGCAACAACATCACGACATATAGGTGGTTGTATACCCGTTATACTTGCCACGTCTGCAGGGGGATGCACTGCGCAGTTGTTGTTACAAACACGTTTTCAGAGCATGAACATCACAACACGTAGGTGGTATACCCTTCATACCTGCCACGTCTGCAGGGGGATACACTGCATAGTTAGTTACTGACACACTTTCAGAGCAATGACTTCATGACACACAGGTGGTTGCAAAAAAAAAAAAAAAAAGATGATTATGCAACACGAGTCACGTCTACAGGCATGATGGTTACGCGAAGACCTGGCACATTTATAGGCACGATGGTACGCAAGACCTGTCTAGTCTACAGGCACGATGGTTCACGTAAAGAACTGTCACGTCTACAGGTATGGTGGATACGCAAAGACCTGTTACGTCTACAGGCACGATGGCGGTGAAGGGATTGGTCACTCGCAGCGGGACACCACTCCTGAGACCAATTTGAGTCAGAAGATTGGCAATTTAAGGTATGGCTTAGTCTTCAGGTAAGGTGATTATTCATGTAGTATAATTTACAGGCGATATGGCACCACAAGGTTATTATCAGCAAAGGTCTGTCATGTAGTTGTTGTGTGTTATTTTGCTAACAGTTTATTTTTGCCGCTTAATAGTAGGGACTTGGATAGCTTCTTTTTATGCCTGACAGGTACCTATTGGTTCACTCTTGCCATGATGTCATAGGCAAGTATGTTAACGAGGCATATATCATCTAGTATGTCAGCCTGATCCTGTTTCAGTGCCGGCTCATTTATTAGAGTGGGCGTGACTACCACAGCTCTTTGGTACTAGCCATTGATTATTAGGTTTAGAGCTGAGCGAACTTACAGTAAATTGGCTCGTAGCGAACCTCGCAGCTCGACTGTTGATTACTTTAGTCTGCATAAATTAGTTCAGCTTTCCAAGGGCTTCAGTTGCCTGGGAAAGGTGGATACAGACCTAGGAGACCTAAGACTGTCATCCCGGACTTTTCCAGGCAACCAGAGCCCTTGGAAAGCTGAACTAATTTACGCAGACTAAAGTAATCAACAGCCGAGCTGTGAGGTTCGCTACGAGCCAATTTACTGTAAGTTCGCTCAACTCTAATAAGGATAGCTAGTTCGCAGATTCTATATTTTCTGTCCCAAGTTAGAGTTGAAATTCGGTTTTGTGTTAGGGTTGTGGTATTGGTTCATGATTATAAATTCTGTTATTTTTCCTACTTGGTTGACTTTTTGCCCACTAAAGGCATGCCCTCCATAGCAGTTATGAGCACAAATCTGACCGTCTTGTTAAGTTTAATGTCTTTCATACAGGTATGTATTGTTGCAATCATGAGCATGAGTGTGAAGCCCCGAGCACAAGTATCAAGCCTATCAGGCTGTATTTGTGCAAGGGGCGTGAGTATTTTCCACCACTGCACTTCTAGATGGGGCGTAAAGGAGTTGTGGGTAGGGGGCGGGGGTATATAACGTCCCTACACCTACTGGTGCGGTGTACGTGACGTTTTAAGGACCCCTCCCAACCCTCCCCTTTTTCAATTTATTTCATTACAGGGTATGCCCACTAAAGGTGTGCCCTCCGTCGCGGTTATGGGCCCAAATCTGACTGCCTTGCTAAGTTTAATGTCTTTCATACAGGTATGTATGTATCGTAATCACGAGCAGGAGTGTGAAGCCCCGAGCACAAATATATATGACATATATAAATACAAACATGATTACGAAAGGATGGCCACTAGGCCTAAAACAGAGACTTCATGTTCTTATCACAGACAGTATATAGATAACAGTGGTACAAACAATAGCTATTGCTCACAGAACAGCCTCCCCCTCTTTTTTACAGTGTTTCACAACCAGGGTGCTTCTAGCTGTTGAAAAACTTAGGTTTATGTTTTTCCAAGATGTACAACATATTAAAAGGTTTTGATTCTGAATGCCCTGGGGTGATCGTTTTTACTTACAAAGCTGTCTGTGCTGTCCCTCTGCAGCCTGTGTATGTTCACAGGCACTTCCCTTCACATCTCCTCTATAGACTTGTATTGATTTTAATTTGATCCCTGAGTAAGATTAAATACAAACTAAGCAGAAACAGAACAAAACTAAGCAGATTTTTAGAGTGGAAGATGGTCTATTGGGGGTAGAGAGGGAACAATCTAGATGATACATTCCCAGCACTTCTATGTCTCTATGCACAGGCTAAAAACAGCAGTAGCCACAGCTTAGAAGGCATGATAAAAAAGAAGTGAGCAGTGCTCTGTGCAGTAATGATAGCGGTGTGCCGCAGGCGGGACCCCAGCGATCTGACATCTTATCCCCTAACCTTTGGATAGGGGATAAGATGTCTAGGGGTGGAGTACCCCTTTAAGACAGTGGTCTCCAAACTGCAGACCTCCAGCTGTTGCAAAACTACAACTCCCAGCATGCCCGGACAGCCAACGGCTGTCCGGGCATGCTGGGAGTTGTAGTTTTGCAACAGCTAGAGGTCCACAGTTTGGAGAACCAGGACCTAAGGTATTCACGTGATTTCTTGGAACAATTTGACACACGACAACACTTGCTCTTTAGGAGACACGGTTTAATGACGCATGGTCAGTTACTCTTGTAAAGACACCACTGACATACCAGAAGATCAGAGCACGGAGCGGCGGTATTATTATTATTATTCCAACGTCGCAGCCTCCTCAGAGCAACACTGTTCATGTAAAAAGCCGGGACACCGACGTAAAATACATTAAAAGCTCCCTTGCTTTAGTTATTTCGCAAGTTCCAGTCTCTGATCGGTTCTGGACTCAAGAATAAAACCCCACAACATTACTGTCAATAAATTAAAACCACTGAGAACTTCCATAAAAGGGATATAAAGGAGATATGAACTTCTGCTTGCGCGGTCCACACGGGACACAGATCTCCCGAATATTTTTTCGAATCTCTCCCGAAAGTACATAGCACTGATAAGTCAGTCAACCACATAAGATCAATGATGTAATGTCACCTTCCAACATGTTTTTTTTAAGGCAAGTTTGGGGGTGTAGGCTCCATGTCCCCCTTGGCTTTTTTAGGGCCCGGCTCCTGCTGACTGTGTGCTTTGCGGATATGTCTATACAAGTCTCCACTCTGCGTGTAACTGCGCAAGCAGTAGCGGCACTCGTAAGGGCGCTCCCTCGTGTGAACTGTAGCATGCCGACGAAGGGTATACGAACAAGAGAAGGTCTTTCCGCACGTTTTGCAAGTGGGCACGTCTTCGGGGAAAAGAGGGAAACCGGGATGTCCTTCAAAATCCTGTAAGTACATGCCCTCCGGGTGCATGGAAGGAGGCAATATGCCTCCATAGTTTGGGTGATGCCCACCTGGCACAGCAATCATATGGTAAGGCACATACCCAGATTCTTCTTCGCCTTCCTCCTCTTCATCATACCCGTGCCTTTTAAACGTCCCCACTGCCCTCTCGCACTCTTCGTCGGATATTACAATAGCCTCTATCTTTACGGCTACACCCGGAGCTGGTTGGCCCTCGCTAACAGTGGAGCTACAGGGGCTGGGTGCAGCAGCTGTTTCCATGCCGGGCTGAGTGGTGGTGGTGACGGTCAACTCGGATTTGGTGCATTCTCTTTCTTCCTTCTTGGCAGCAGGGGACTCCGGACTATGCAGCGTGTATCTCGATGTTCCTGGCAGTGCCAGCGCATTCGTGGCAGACTCTGGACTTTGTAGAAAGCATTGTGACGGGCCAGGTGGTGCGGCTGTGCTGGCGGTAGGCTCCTGAATTTGCAAACTGTATCTGGCACGCATCGGCACACCCTGTATGCTTCCTGCGGGTTCTTGTAAGGAGAATCTAGAAATGCCTGACTGTGCTAGGTTGTTTCCTGCCAAATCTTGACTCTGAAGAGAATATCTGACTGTACCTTGCCCCGCCAAAACGCTTCCGGTGAGATCCTGAGTTTGCACAGAGAATCTGGAGTTTCCTACCAGGGACAATGTAGTACCGGCTTCATCTTGTGATTGCAGAGAGTACCTAGAAGGAGGTAAGGACTGAGTACTAATGCCAATAGTGTCCTGGGTCAGATGAGAATATTTAGAGCTTCCATTACCCTGTGTGCTTCCAGCTGGCTCTTGCCTTTTTGGGGAGTTTCTAGAAAGCCCTGTATGCCCACCTGACACTCTATCTTGATTCTGCGTGGAGAACCTCAGGTTGGATGGCATGGGCGTACTCTCAACTGCTTCCTGGACTGAACATCTTCCAGCCTCTTCTATCTGTTCACTATTTGCCATGTCCTGTATCTCAAACCTAGAGCTTCCAGCAACCTCCTGGTTGTCGACTGTTATTTCTTGCACCTGACATTTGATGCTACCAGTGACTGCTTCACTACTACCTGCCCCCTGGTGCGAGTCAAATCTAGAACTGCCTGTTACACCCTGGCCACTCTCTGCCATTCCCTGCACCTCAAATCGAGAAACACCCCCTCCTCTCCCTGACCCTTCAGGACCCTGACATTTTATATTTGTTATTAATTTCTGACTATTTCCTGCGGCATCCTGCCTCTGATATCTGCTGCTCCCTGCTACTTCCTGTAAATGGTAGATGGCACTTCCGGATGCTCGCTGACCATTTCCAGCACAATCTTGCCCTTGATATTGCAAACTCTTTTCAGCTGCCTGGCCGCCCTCTAACTCTTCATGCCTCCGGTCTCCATTATTATCCTCTAAACCAAAACAGTTTGTTCCACTTTCTTCCTCTCGTCGTGTGCTGTCTGCTTCGGCAGGTGCACGGCCTTGCAGCCTTTTCTTGCACACCCTTACAACTTCATCCATGTGCAAATAGCTGGCAGCTGCCAGCACGTCCTCAGTAGGTGCCTCTTGGAAACTGAGTCGTCCAGAATACATGAAGCTGAGGAGTAACGAAAATGCTGGAGCTGTGACGATCTGGTTGTTGAGCGTGAGTTCCTGCATGTCTGGTCGCTCCCTGCAGGACATGTGAAAAAAAGGGCTGCATGATGCCAGGACTGAACGGTGGGCCAGGAAGCGGGCGGTGCCGACTGACACTTGGCAATCACAGAGGAAACCCTGGGACTGTTGGTCTCTGAGGCTGTGCAGCATACGACGGCTGTGATCAGGAAACTCCATGACTAGAGAAAAGAAAACACAATAAAACACAATAAGTCATAAACGCCAAAGAACCATGGGGGAGATTTATCAAAACCTGCCCAGAGGAAATGTTGCCCAGTTGCCCATAGCAACCAATCAGCTTCCTTCTTTCATTTTTAACAAGGCCTCTGCAAAATGAAAGAAGCGATCTGATTGGTTGCTATGGGCAACTGGGCATCTTTTCCTCTGGACAGGTTTTGATAAATCTCCCCCCATAAGTCGTGTTCAACTAGAACTGTACAGATTCAACAATCTCTGCTGAAAAACTTTAAAGGGGTATTCCGGACAAAAACATTTTATCCCCTATCTAAAGGGGATAAGATGTCTGATCGCGGCGGGGGGCGCTGCTGAGACCCCCCCCCCCCCGCGATCTCCATGCAGCACCTGCATTATATGCGGCTGCTGAATCTCCACTTTCGGAAACCTCAGGGTTTCCGGGACTGGGGATGTGACGTCCCGCCACGCCCCCTTCATTCATGTCTATGGGTGGGGGCGTGACGGACGTCACGCCCCCTCCCATAGACATGAATGGAGGGTGCTTGGCGTGACGTCACGCCCCCAATCCCGGAAGTTTCCGAAACTGGAGATTCAGCAGCCGCATATAATGCAGGTGCTGCAGGGAGATCGCGGGGGGGGGGGGGGGGGGTCTCAGCGGCGGGCCCCCCGCGATCAGAAAACTTACCCCCTATCCTTTGGATAGGGGATAAAAAATTTTTTCCCGGAATACCCCTTTAAAGCTTTTTACACAGCGGAATTTCCATGTGGAATTCCGCACGGAGATTCCACAGCAGCAGAGTCCCATTGATTTCAATAGGATTCTGCAGGGCTGTTTACATAGCAGAATTTTTGTGCCAAAAACATCTGCAGCGGAAGTTCAAATTCCAGTGTCCGCAGAAAGAACAGTCATGTCTATACTTTCTGAGGACAACACACGGAATGCATTTCCGTCTATATCCGCACAGAGAATTTCCATGTGGACATTGCCGTGTGAACATAGCCTGAAGGTTATGGACACCTTTGAATGCATATTATTACTATTGCGTAGTACTCCACATGGTGCAAAACAAACATTTTCCACATTTTGCTTAGTTTTTCTGCGCGAGCGTCATATTTGCTCAATAGTCGCAGATTAACACATTTTCTTCCCACAATGTGTCGGAGACCAGGACGGCCTCATTGACTTACACTATGAATCTGTCCTGGTCACGTGACACAGAGCTTGGAGAGAACGTGCTGAGCATTGTGTGTAGTCGTCTGCTGTGACCTCCATTCAGCTGGCAAACTGCTGATCTACAGGTAAGTCAGGTGTCGGCACCGCACCAATGAGATTTTGATGGCCTATTCGGAGGCAGGCAATCAATACAAGTGGCCCCACAATTCACACGTCCACAATTCCGCTTGCAGGTCTGCTGCTGAGGGATCCCGCAAGCGGAATTTCCACAGTAGATTTGTTGCAGACCCACTGAAATGGGTGGCAACGTAATACCCACGCCGAATTTCCCCCGTGGAAAACGTGCATCATGTATAAGTGAATGTACCCGTAGGGTCTAAGGTGCAGTATCCTGTGCATATTTGAAGCTGTGTTCAGTCACTTTGTTTACAATGAAATCTGCATCATCAAATATGTGCAGGATACTGTATGTGTTAAAGTTGTTGTTTAGGAATCGAAAAACAGAGATAATTTATTTCAAAGACCACTCCCTGTCTGTCTCCAGGTTTGGTGTGGTTCTGCAGCTAAGTTCCATCGAAGTGAATGGAGCCAAGTTGTAATACCACACCCAACCTAGAGACAGACAGGGAGCAGTCTTTGAAAGAAAATAGTAGGGATCGACTGATTATCAGTTTGGCCGCTATTATCAGCTGATAATGACGATTTTGGGCATTATCGGCATCGGCAATTACCTTGCCGATAATTCCCCGCCCCCCACACCTCCCCGCAACCGCCCCTCCGCCCCGTGTCGCACCCCCCACCGCCCCGCACCGCCCCGGCCCCATTACCTCCCCCATCCCCGGTTTTATAATTACCTGTTCCCGGGGTCCACGATACTTCTGGCTCCTGCTGCGTCCTGCGTTACGCTTTGCGCAGTGACGTGACGTCACCACGCACAGTGACAGCTCAGGAGGACGCCACCGGAGCCAGATGTAGAGTGGACCCCGGCAACAGGTAATTATAAAACCGGGGATGGGGGAGGTAATGGGGCCGGGGCGGTGCGGTGGGGGGTGCGACGCGGTGCGGCGGTGGGGGGGGGGGGGGGGAGCTCAGGCGGTTATAGGACTCAGGACCCCCGGACAGGCAGGGGGAGAGAAGCGGATGGCGGCGGCAGTCTATGGCACCGCAAAAGCAGCTGCAGTTCATTGATTTAAAGCGCCCGCTTTAAATCAGTGATCTGCAGCGGTGCAGTGGGGGGGGGTAAATAGCCGATAACTTATACCGGAATAGCGGTATAAGTTATTGGCTATCGGCCCTAACCTCTACAGATTATCGATATCGGCCCTAAAAAAACTATATCGGTCGATCCCTAGAAAATAGGTCTGTTTTTCGATTCCTGGACAACCCCTTTAAAGAGTTTACAGCAGTTATGTCATTTGTAATTTTTAGATAGTACTTAGGACCTGATCAGTCAGCTAAACCCATGATGGCTCTAGGCTTTTAAGGACTTCAGAAATATTACGGCTCTGTTTAATCAAAAGCAGGGGGAGGGGTTGACCTGTTATATTAATAAATGGCTACCTGTAATTTTAACTGGAATTATTAAAAAAAAAAAAAAACACTATCACTGACAATTAGACACACCAGTGTTAATTTAGCTAGTTTACCAAAAATAACCAAATTCACATAAAGCTAAATATCCATTTATTAAATTCCTTAAAACTCCCATAGGTAAAAAAATAAATAAAAAAAAAATAGTGCTGGGCAGTATGACCAAAAATGTCTATCACGGTATTTTTGCAAGTTATGGCGATTTCAAGGCAATTTCCACCCCCCAAATCAGGTGACCCGTGGGCGCTGCTTCTCTAACACCCCCCCCCCCCCCCCCCCCGGCATTGTTCTGCGCCTTGGTCAGTGATAGGCTGAGCGCACTGACATGTATGGAGCCGGGTAGCTTCTTACATAACAGTGCGCTCAGCCTATTACCGACCGAGGCGGGACATTGCTGTGGCTGACTGCTCTGTGACGTTCCCATCCCCAGCGTGAGGCCGTTACCAGAGCGGCGACGGGGGAAAGTAGAAAGGAAATCAGGAGAGGTCCCAGCGGTCAGACCACAAGCGATCACACACTTATCATGTGGATAGGGCAGTGTTTCCCAACCAGGGTGCCTCCAGCTGTTGCAAAATTACAACTCCCATGGCTGGGAGTTGTAGTTTTGAAACAGCTGGAGGCACCCTGGTTGGGAAACACGGGGATAAGGGGATACGTTGTGTTTCACCAAACCAACCCTCTAAAGGGGTGTTCTCATCTCAGCTTGTTATCTTCTTTCCATAGGATTCTTCTTGGCAAATATGGATCAGAACAAAACCCATTCACACCAATGTTTAGGTTCATGCAATAGAATTCCTGAGCACAATTCCACGCAGAAATTCCGTATGGTGCGAACATGCCCTTAACTTGGGCACATTCCCATGTAAAAACACAAATAACTTTTAGTGGAGACAGAAGATATTGTCTGACCGGATTCAAATTTTGCATGCTAGTTGCCCTTATGGGTGAATTTAAAGGGGTACTCCACAGGGTAACATTTTTTTTTTTTTAATCCACTGGTGCCAGAAAGTTAAACAGATTTGTAAATTACTTCTATTAAAAAATCTTAATCCTTCAAGTACTTATCAGCTGCTGTATGCTCCAGAGGAAGTTCTTTTATTTTCTAATTTCCTTTCTGTCTGACCACAGTGCTCTCTGCTGACACCTCTGTCCATTTTAGGAACTGTCCAGTGCAGAAGAGGTTTTCTATTGGGATTTGCTCCTACTCTGGACAGTTCCCAAAACGGACAGCCGTGTCAGCAGAGAGCACTGTGGTCAGACAGAAAAGAAATTCAAAAAGAGAAGAACTTCCTGTGGATCATATGGCAGCTGATAACTACTGGAAGGATTAAGATTTTTTAATAGAAGTAATTTACAAATCTGTTTAACTTTCAGGCACCAGTTGATTTTAGAAAAAATGTTTTCCAGTGGAGTACCCCTTTAGGGTATGTTCACACTACGGATTATGAACGGAATCTTCCGCGAGCGGAGATTCCATTCTGGCAGCCGCCGGCCGCAATACTTCGGACCGCCCGGCACTGCGCCGTCACCACTGACGTCTATGCAGTGTTCGCGATTTCCGCGCAAAGAATGAACATGTTCTTTCTTTGCGCAAAACAATTTTAGAGGCGGAATTGTCCACCGCAAAAATTCCGCAGTGTGAACGGGTCTCGCGGAAACCCATTCACACTGATGTTTATGTTCACGGAATTCCGCGGGAATTACGTAGTGTGAACAAACCCTTAAAAAGAGAAAAAGAGTGGAAAAAAAAACCTCCAGTGTCCACCATATAGCACAGTGTTTTCCAAATAGGGTGCCTCAAGCTGTTGCAAAACTACAACTCCCAGCATGCCCAGACAGCTGCTGTATTTTTTATGGCACGCTGTGTGAAAAATAGGGATGCACCGATATATCGGCGGCCGATACATATCGGCCGAAAATAGCTATTTGGGGAAATGCCAAAACAACAAAAAATGTGCCGATAATGACCACCTCCCCTGCCCGCCCACAGCACAAGTTACAAACACTGTCAGTGCCTGAGGCGTAGCGTGGGGGGTGCAGGGGGGGCCGGCCGCACCGGGTGCAACATCTGGGGGGGGCGCGCTCTCCGGGATAGGAATACTTCTTTTTATGTGCCCTGGCCGGCTCCCGTGTGTGGCTGCAGGCGTGGGCCGGCCAGAGCATATAAAAACTAATATACTGTATACTAAAAACCAGGGGGCCTCCAGCTGTTGAGAAACTACAACTCACAGCATTCCCAGACCGGCAAAGGCTGTCCGGGAGGACCGCAGGATCGTCGCAGGAGAACGCGCGCTGGCCGGGGCCTGGTAAGTGACCGGCGGCGCGTCATCTTGTTCAGTGTTCCGGTCACCGCTCCTCCGGTCCCGGCACCTACTGCTATGGTCCATAGGCCATAGCAGTAGATGTGACCCCGGGCTGGAGGAGCGGTGACCGGATCACTGTGGGGGCAGCAGTACAGACATACAGCCTCCAGCCATACACTGTATATGGCTGGAAGCTGTATGTCTGTGGGGTGGGGGGGGGGGGGGGAAGCTGCCTACTATTGTGGGGGAACTGCTGACCTAATGTGGGGGGAGCTGCCTAATATTGTTGGGGGAAGCTGCCTAATATTGTGGGGGAACTGCCTACTATTGTGGGGAACCTGCCGACTATTGTGGGGGAAATGCTGACCAAATGTGGGGGAGCTGCCTAATATTGTAGGGGGAAGCTGCCTACTATTGTGGGGGAACTGCCTACTATTGTGGGGGAACTGCCTACTATTGTGGGGGAACTGCCTACTATTGTGGGGGAACTGCCTACTATTGTGGGGGAACTGCCTACTATTGTGGGGGAACTGCCTACTATTGAGGTGGAAATGCTGACCTAATGTGGGGGAGCTGCCTACTATTGTGGGGGAACTGCCTATTAATGTGGGGGAACTCCCGACCTAATGTGGGGGAGCTGCCTACTATTGTGGGGAACCTGCCTTCTATTGTGGGGGAGCTGCCTATTAATGTGGGGGAACTCCCGACCTAATGTGGGGGAGCTGGCAATCTAATGTGGGGGAATTTAATCTAATGAGCGGAGCGCTGCATTTTACCAGAAGACGGGGAGAAGTCATTTTCGGTTTCGGCCGGACAATTTTTTTAATTTCGGTTTCGGTTCTGAAATTTCCATTTCGGTGCACCTCTAGTGAAAAACACTAATATTGCAACGTTGGCCGTCTGAGCATGCTGGGAGTTGTAGTTTTGCAACAGCTGGAGGCACACTGCTTGGAAAACACTAATATTGTAAGATCGATGATCACGTGTATGACTTACCTGGTTAAAAATATATTCTTAAAATCCAAGCTAAGGTTAAAATCTGTTTAAAACACTTCTGTCGTTTCGTGCATCAGGAGAATAAACGTGACCGGTTTGGGGACGGGGATTCAGCATCATCCTCTTAGAGGGCCAGGGACCGTCTGCAAATAAACACACAACATGTAAGACACATTACTGTACATTTCCCTTCTCCAGCCCCATAGCTCTATCATACAGGAAGCACTGATCTTCCAGTTACCCAATAATATTGCATTGCCAGCATTTTTCATGCACTCCTCATATACACTACAGCTTTACGACATAATTACAAGGATTGCTTTACGGCTTTTGGTTGTTTGTTTGTTTTCCTCAGAGATCTCTCCTCACGATTATAGATAATACAGTATTTAATGGGGAGTCATGTGACCCCCTTCTCTGCCTCTCACCTGCACAAAGCGGAAAAAAAAAAAAAAAAAAGACTTCGTAAAAACCCGCCTCTCGCGCGATTTGATTGGACACGCGATGACCTGGCTTCGCTGCGTTGATTTGGTCGGGAGGACACGTGATTGATGAGGCTCCCGGCCAATCAGCGACGAGGTCCTCTGTGAAGCCGCCTCACTGGGGTTGGGGGGGGGAATTGTGCAGGCGCTCTCGAGGCCTCGGTGTCCGCCGTGTCTGTCGTCTTTTCTGTAGGGGCTCTCGGGGGCCCGTAAGGCGGATCAAGCGGAGCCGGAACATTCACCCCTCACATCGCCGCCGCTACGTCACTTCCGTCGCGGTGTGACACACGGAGCGGAAACGCCGCCCTGCTTTTTGAACAAGCTTTATTGTTTCGGAGAGTGGACACAGACGCAGCTTCCTGTGCAGCGCAGTGTTCGGAAGAGCTCCCTGTGCGCTATGTTTTATCATGTGAGTGTTTACAGGATTATGTATAGATCGTAAAACCGTACAAGGGTCATACCAAGATGCATAACAAGTGGGGGTCTGACATCTGGGTCCTATCTACAGGACATTCCTACCTTTAGGGGGCACTGTACTCTCAGAGGGAGTCCTATCTATCAGGGGGCAAACTAACTATAGAGGGGAGCTAGGGACAAGCTACCTACAGAAAGTCTTATAAACGGGGTAAACTACCTTCAGGGATGTCCTGTTCAAGGAGTCCTACAAACAGGGGGTACTACTACCTTCAAGGGGTCCTATAAACTGGGGGAGAAATACTTTCAAGGGGGTCCTCTAGTTGAGATCCTTAAAGTTGCCCTCCATCCTGTATGTAGCTTACCTCCTGTAGGTAGGACCCCTCCATCCTGTATGTAGCTTACCTCCTGTAGGTAGGACCCCCCCTCCATCCTGTATGTAGCTCTTCTCCTGTAGGTAGGACCCCTCCCCATCCTGTATGTAGCTCTTCTCCTGTAGGTAGGACCCCTCCATCCTGTATGTAGCTTACCTCCTGTAGGTAGGACCCCTCCATCCTGTATGTAGCTTACCTCCTGTAGGTAGGACCCCCCCTCCATCCTGTATGTAGCTCTTCTCCTGTAGGTAGGACCCCTCCATCCTGTATGTAGCTCTTCTCCTGTAGGTAGGACCCTCCCCATCCTGTATGTAGCTCTTCTCCTGTAGGTAGGACCCCTCCTCATCCTGTATGTAGCTCTTCTCCTGTAGGTAGGACCCCCCTCCATCCTGTATGTAGCTCTTCTCCTGTAGGTAGGACCCCCCCCCATCCTGTATGTAGCTTACCTCCTGTAGGTAGGACCCCTCCATCCTGTATGTAGCTCTTCTCCTGTAGGTAGGACCCCTCCCCATCCTGTATGTAGCTTACCTCCTGTAGGTAGGACCCCTCCCCATCCTGTATGTAGCTTACCTCCTGTAGGTAGGACCCCCACATCCTGTATGTAGCTCTTCTCCTGTAGGTAGGACCCCTCCCCATCCTGTATGTAGCTCTTCTCCTGTAGGTAGGACCCCTCCCCATCCTGTATGTAGCTCTTCTCCTGTAGGTAGGACCCCTCCACATCCTGTATGTAGATCTTCTCCTGTAGGTAGGACCCCTCCACATCCTGTAGGTAGGACCCTCCCCATCCTGTATGTAGCTCTTCTCCTGTAGGTAGGACCCCTCCATCCTGTGTGTAGCTCTTCTCCTGTAGGTAGGACCCCTCCATCCTGTGTGTAGCTCTTCTCCTGTAGGTAGGACCCCTCCATCCTGTGTGTAGCTCTTCTCCTGTAGGTAGGACCCCTCCATCCTGTGTGTAGCTCTTCTCCTGTAGGTAGGACCCCTCCATCCTGTGTGTAGCTCTTCTCCTGTAGGTAGGACCCCTCCACATCCTGTATGTAGATCTTCTCCTGTAGGTAGGACCCCTCCACATCCTGTAGGTAGGACCCTCCCCATCCTGTATGTAGCTCTTCTCCTGTAGGTAGGACCCCTCCATCCTGTATGTAGCTTACCTCCTGTAGGTAGGACCCCTCCATCCTGTATGTAGCTCTTCTCCTGTAGGTAGGACCCCTCCATCCTGTATGTAGCTTACCTCCTGTAGGTAGGACCCCCCCATCCTGTATGTAGCTCTTCTCCTGTAGGTAGGACTCCACATCCTGTATGTAGCTCTTCTCCTGTAGGTAGGACCCCTCCATCCTCTATGTAGCTCTTCTCCTGTAGGTAGGACCCCCCCATCCTGTATGTAGCTTACCTCCTGTAGGTAGGACCCCTCCATCCTGTATGTAGCTCTTCTCCTGTAGGTAGGACCCCTCCATCCTGTATGTAGCTTACCTCCTGTAGGTAGGACCCCTCCATCCTGTATGTAGCTTACCTCCTGTAGGTAGGACCCCCCCTCCATCCTGTATGTAGCTTACCTCCTGTAGGTAGGACCCCTCCATCCTGTATGTAGCTCTTCTCCTGTAGGTAGGACCCTCCCCATCCTGTATGTAGCTCTTCTCCTGTAGGTAGGACCCCCCTCCATCCTGTATGTAGCTCTTCTCCTGTAGGTAGGACCCCCCTCCATCCTGTATGTAGCTTACCTCCTGTAGGTAGGACCCCTCCATCCTGTATGTAGCTCTTCTCCTGTAGGTAGGACCCCTCCCCATCCTGTATATAGCTTACCTCCTGTAGGTAGGACCCCCACATCCTGTATGTAGCTCTTCTCCTGTAGGTAGGACCCCTCCCCATCCTGTATGTAGCTCTTCTCCTGTAGGTAGGACCCCTCCCCATCCTGTATGTAGCTCTTCTCCTGTAGGTAAGACCCCTCCTCATCCTGTATGTAGCTCTTCTCCTGTAGGTAGGACCCCCCCTCCATCCTGTATGTAGCTCTTCTCCTGTAGGTAGGACCCCTCCTCATCCTGTATGTAGCTCTTCTCCTGTAGGTAGGACCCCCCCTCCATCCTGTATGTAGCTTACCTCCTGTAGGTAGGACCCCCCCTCCATCCTGTATGTAGCTTACCTCCTGTAGGTAGGACCCCCCTCCATCCTGTATGTAGCTCTTCTCCTGTAGGTAGGACCCCTCCCCATCCTGTATGTAGCTCTTCTCCTGTAGGTAGGACCCCCCCTCCATCCTGTATGTAGCTTACCTCCTGTAGGTAGGACCCCCACATCCTGTATGTAGCTCTTCTCCTGTAGGTAGGACCCCTCCCCATCCTGTATGTAGCTCTTCTCCTGTAGGTAGGACCCCTCCCCATCCTGTATGTAGCTCTTCTCCTGTAGGTAGGACCCCTCCACATCCTGTATGTAGATCTTCTCCTGTAGGTAGGACCCCTCCACATCCTGTAGGTAGGACCCTCCCCATCCTGTATGTAGCTCTTCTCCTGTAGGTAGGACCCCCCCCCTCCATCCTGTATGTAGCTCTTCTCCTGTAGGTAGGACCCCTCCATCCTGTGTGTAGCTCTTCTCCTGTAGGTAGGACCCCTTCATCCTGTGTGTAGCTCTTCTCCTGTAGGTAGGACCCTTACATCTTGTGTGTAGCTCTTCTCCTGTAGGTAGGACCCCTCCATCCTGTGTGTAGCTCTTCTCCTGTAGGTAGGACCCCTCCATCCTGTGTGTAGCTCTTCTCCTGTAGGTAGGACCCCTCCATCCTGTGTGTAGCTCTTCTCCTGTAGGTAGGACCTCTCCATCCTGTGTGTAGCTCTTCTCCTGTAGGTAGGACCCCTCCATCCTGTGTGTAGCTCTTCTCCTGTAGGTAGGACCCCTCCATCCTGTGTGTAGCTCTTCTCCTGTAGGTAGGACCCCTCCATCCTGTGTGTAGCTCTTCTCCTGTAGGTAGGACCCCTCCATCCTGTGTGTAGCTTACCTCCTGTAGGTAGGACCCCCCTCCATCCTGTATGTAGCTTACCTCCTGTAGGACACCCCCCCCCCGCTCCATCCTGTTTGTAGCTCTTCATCTGTAGGTAGGACCCCCCCATCCTGTATGTAGCTTACCTCCTGTAGGTAGGACCCCTCCATCCTGTATGTAGCTCTTCTCCTGTAGGTAGGACCCCTCCATCCTGTATGTAGCTTACCTCCTGTAGGTGGGACCCCCCCATCCTGTATGTAGCTCTTCTCCTGTAGGTAGGACTCCACATCCTGTATGTAGCTCTTCTTCTGTAGGTAGGACCCCTCCATCCTCTATGTAGCTCTTCTCCTGTAGGTAGGACCCCCCCATCCTGTATGTAGCTTACCTCCTGTAGGTAGGACCCCTCCATCCTGTATGTAGCTCTTCTCCTGTAGGTAGGACCCCTCCATCCTGTATGTAGCTTACCTCCTGTAGGTAGGACCCCTCCATCCTGTATGTAGCTTACCTCCTGTAGGTAGGACCCCCCCTCCATCCTGTATGTAGCTTACCTCCTGTAGGTAGGACCCCTCCATCCTGTATGTAGCTCTTCTCCTGTAGGTAGGACCCTCCCCATCCTGTATGTAGCTCTTCTCCTGTAGGTAGGACCCCCCTCCATCCTGTATGTAGCTCTTCTCCTGTAGGTAGGACCCCCCTCCATCCTGTATGTAGCTTACCTCCTGTAGGTAGGACCCCTCCATCCTGTATGTAGCTCTTCTCCTGTAGGTAGGACCCCTCCCCATCCTGTATGTAGCTTACCTCCTGTAGGTAGGACCCCCACATCCTGTATGTAGCTCTTCTCCTGTAGGTAGGACCCCTCCCCATCCTGTATGTAGCTTTTCTCCTGTAGGTAGGACCCCTCCCCATCCTGTATGTAGCTCTTCTCCTGTAGGTAGGACCCCTCCTCATCCTGTATGTAGCTCTTCTCCTGTAGGTAGGACCCCCCCTCCATCCTGTATGTAGCTCTTCTCCTGTAGGTAGGACCCCTCCTCATCCTGTATGTAGCTCTTCTCCTGTAGGTAGGACCCCCCCTCCATCCTGTATGTAGCTTACCTCCTGTAGGTAGGACCCCCCCTCCATCCTGTATGTAGCTTACCTCCTGTAGGTAGGACCCCCCTCCATCCTGTATGTAGCTCTTCTCCTGTAGGTAGGACCCCTCCCCATCCTGTATGTAGCTCTTCTCCTGTAGGTAGGACCCCCCCTCCATCCTGTATGTAGCATACCTCCTGTAGGTAGGACCCCCACATCCTGTATGTAGCTCTTCTCCTGTAGGTAGGACCCCTCCCCATCCTGAATGTAGCTCTTCTCCTGTAGGTAGGACCCCTCCCCATCCTGTATGTAGCTCTTCTCCTGTAGGTAGGACCCCTCCACATCCTGTATGTAGATCTTCTCCTGTAGGTAGGACCCCTCCACATCCTGTAGGTAGGACCCTCCCCATCCTGTATGTAGCTCTTCTCCTGTAGGTAGGACCCCCCCCCCCTCCATCCTGTGTGTAGCTCTTCTCCTGTAGGTAGGACCCCTCCATCCTGTGTGTAGCTCTTCTCCTGTAGGTAGGACCCCTCCATCCTGTGTGTAGCTCTTCTCCTGTAGGTAGGACCCCTCCATCCTGTGTGTAGCTCTTCTCCTGTAGGTAGGACCCCTCCATCCTGTGTGTAGCTCTTCTCCTGTAGGTAGGACCCCTCCATCCTGTGTGTAGCTCTTCTCCTGTAGGTAGGACCCCTCCATCCTGTGTGTAGCTCTTCTCCTGTAGGTAGGACCCCTCCATCCTGTGTGTAGCTCTTCTCCTGTAGGTAGGACCCCTCCATCCTGTGTGTAGCTCTTCTCCTGTAGGTAGGACCCCTCCATCCTGTGTGTAGCTTACCTCCTGTAGGTAGGACCCCCCTCCATCCTGTATGTAGCTTACCTCCTGTAGGACACCCCCCCCCCCCCCGCTCCATCCTGTTTGTAGCTCTTCACCTGTAGGTAGGACCCCCCCATCCTGTATGTAGCTTACCTCCTGTAGGTAGGACCCCTCCATCCTGTATGTAGCTCTTCTCCTGTAGGTAGGACCCCTCCATCCTGTATGTAGCTCTTCTCCTGTAGGTAGGACCCCTCCATCCTGTATGTAGCTCTTCTCCTGTAGGTAGGACTCCACATCCTGTATGTAGCTCTTCTCCTGTAGGTAGGACCCCTCCATCCTGTATGTAGCTTACCTCCTGTAGGTAGGACCCCCCCATCCTGTATGTAGCTCTTCTCCTGTAGGTAGGACCCCTCCATCCTCTATGTAGCTCTTCTCCTGTAGGTAGGACCCCCCCCCCATCCTGTATGTAGCTTACCTCCTGTAGGTAGGACCCCTCCATCCTGTATGTAGCTCTTCTCCTGTAGGTAGGACCCCTCCATCCTGTATGTAGCTTACCTCCTGTAGGTAGGACCCCCCCCCCTCCATCCTGTATGTAGCTTACCTCCTGTAGGACACCCCCCCCCTCCATCCTGTTTGTAGCTCTTCTCCTGTAGGTAGGACCCCCCCCCATCCTGTATGTAGCTTACCTCCTGTAGGTAGGACCCCTCCATCCTGTATGTAGCTCTTCTCCTGTAGGTAGGACCCCTCCATCCTGTATGTAGCTCTTCTCCTGTAGGTAGGACCCCCCCCATCCTGTATGTAGCTTACCTCCTGTAGGTAGGACCCCTCCATCCTGTATGTAGCTCTTCTCCTGTAGGTAGGACCCCCCCCCCCATCCTGTATGTAGCTTACCTCCTGTAGGTAGGACCCCTCCATCCTGTATGTAGCTCTTCTCCTGTAGGTAGGACCCCTCCATCCTGTATGTAGCTCTTCTCCTATAGGAAGGACCCCTCCATCCTGTATGTAGCTCTTCTTCTGTAGGTAGGACCCCTCCATCCTGTATGTAGCTCTTCTCCTGTAGGTAGGACCCCTCCATCCTGTATGTAGCTCTTCTCCTGTAGGTAGGACCCCCCCATCCTGTATGTAGCTTACCTCCTGTAGGTAGGACCCCTCCATCCTGTATGTAGCTCTTCTCCTGTAGGTAGGACCCCTCCATCCTGTATGTAGCTCTTCTCCTGTAGGAAGGACCCCTCCATCCTGTATGTAGCTCTTCTCCTGTAGGTAGGACCCCTCCATCCTGTATGTAGCTCTTCTCCTGTAGGTAGGACCCCCCCATCCTGTATGTAGCTCTTCTCCTGTAGGTAGGACCCCCCCATCCTGTATGTAGCTCTTCTCCTGTAGGTAGGACCCCTCCATCCTGTATGTAGCTCTTTTCCTGTAGGTAGGACCCCCCCATCCTGTATGTAGCTCTTCTCCTGTAGGTAGGACCCCCCCATCCTGTATGTAGCTTACCTCCTGTAGGTAGAACCCCTCCACCTGAAAGTTGCATTCCCTCCCCCCCCCCTCTATGTTGTCTAGGCGTGCTGGGAGTTGTGGTTTTGCAAAAGCTGTAGGAAACCTGGAAACTCCACCCCAGAGGTTTCACATCCTGGATTGCAGTAGGACACATGTGATGTTGCTATGGTCCAGATGTCCTAGTGCGTCCTATCAGCATCTTCCAACTGGAATGCTATGGCACTTTGATGGGAAACCACTGGTCTATGGTGGGCCAGACCAGATTATGCGAGGTTCCTCACCCCTGATGAGAAATGCAGTTTATCTGGGATGTCTTTGCAGGTTATGGGAAACACATGCCTTAATAGATATTATTTGAATGTTATTTTGCCATAGATCTCATTGGAACATGAAATTCTCCTGCACCCAAGATATTTTGGACCAAATCTTCTTAATACAGTGAAGCAGAAGCTTTTCACTGAGGTGGAAGGGACATGTACTGGCAAGTAAGTGTCACTGGTAAGAAGTGTTACTGCTGGAGTTTTGTATTCTTTTCGCTTTCTTAAAGGAGATCTCTGGGATTTAGCAATGTATGCCCTATCCTAAGGATAGGGGGTAAGTGTCAGATCGCGGGGGGTCCGACCGCCCCAGCGGTCGGACCCCCCGCGATCTGACACTTATCCTCTATCCTTAGGATTGGGGATACGTTGCTAAATCCCAGAGATCTCCTTTAAGACAGTGAAAAGAATACACGTGACCTCCCGTATGAGGCCCCGGCTCTCTGCATGATCGGGGCGCGTCGACCACCGCATGAAGTGGCTGCCAACACGCCCCCTCCATGCAGCTCAGAGGGGTAGCCGAAGCGCTGCTGTCGGATATCTTTGACTCAAAGTTTTGGCAGCCGCTTTGTGCAGTGGTCGACACGCCCCTATCATGCAGAGAGCTGGGGCCCCATACAGGAGATCGCGGAGGGCCCCAGCGGTCGGACCCCCGCAATCTGACACTTATCCTCTATCCTTAGGAAAGGGGATAAGTTGTTATATCCCGGAGTTCTGCTTTAAATAAAATATAGAGTCATCCATAGGCAGTTCCAGTCAGTCCTGGAAGCTGATAAAAACGGCAAGTGTAAGGATCTAAGTGAGCTTGCAATACACTACTATTCATGAGGGGATGTAGCTGCTTAGTATTAGGCTAGGTTCACAATGCGGAATCTCCGGGCAGAAAATTTCCACCCAGAGTTTCCGAGTGTGGCCGTGCGGACTGAATCATTCGGCACTAGGACCGTGCGGACACTGCAGTCTCCAATAGACTGCAACGTGTTCTGCGAGTATTTCCGCCTGAAGAATGAGCAACGCCATTCTTCAGGCGGAAATTTCCAAGCGGATTTTCTGTTCGGAATTTGTGAAGCGGAAATTGTGAAGTGTGAATTTGTGAACGGAAACTCATTGACTACACTATACATTTTAGCAAGCGGAATTTCTGCCTGTAATTTCATAGCGTAATTGCAGGAGGAAATTCCGTAGTCTGAACCTAGCCTTCTAGTTGCACATGGATAAGGCATATGCAGGGTGCCAGTTACATGATAGCGTGTAGTGCACCATGCTGGCTTGATGTGGTCTGGCCTGGTGATGCTGGGGGAGCCCAGAGTGTCAGTGCTTTGTGGGTTGCACATAGAAGATAGTATGGGTGTCACTAATAGGTTGTAATCCAGCAGGGTGCACTACACGCTATCATATAACTAGCACCCTGTATATATGCCTTATCTATGTGCAACTATAATACTTAGCAGCCGCTCTCCCACCCCCCACCCCAATAGTAGACGTGTGAGTGGTTGTTTATCCGTATTTTGCACCTGTGTGACCTCCTCCATATAGCATTGTGGCTGATCTGCACCCTGGTGGGAATAGGTGTCTAACTTGTACCATTGACCAGTAAGTGTGGCCTCTTTTCTGTAGTTCCCAGGTAGGGCTAAGGAAGGATAGCCGGTAAACTGGAGACAGTCATGGATCATATGCATGAGGAATGATGGCTGGCTTGTCTAATTCAATGCCACATTAGAGCTCCTGTGTGTTTAAATGGGTACACTTTTTTATTATTTTTTTAACCCCTTAACGACCATGGACGTGTATACACGTCCAGGCAGGATGAACGTTCCCGCACCAGGACGTGTATACTCGTCCATGGCTCTCGTGGGTGCTACCCAGTGCACCCACGAGATCGAGGCAGGGACTCGGCTGTAACACACAGCCGGGACCCTGCCGCAGTGTCGGGACCGAAGTAAACTTCGGTCCCGGCAGTTTAACCCTTACAGCCGCGGTTGTAAGTGACCGCTGGCTGTAAGTGTTATGACAGAGGGAGGGAGCTCCCTCTGTCACCCCTGCAGCACCCCGCAGCGCGATCGCGGGGTGCTGTGTGTAATCTTCGGTCCCAGCAGTTTAACCCTTACAGCCACGGTTGGAAGTGACCGCGAGCTGTAAGGAGTTTTGACAGAGGGAGGGGGCTCCCTGTCTCTCTCCTGTAGCATCCAGCAATGATCGCGGGGTGCTGCTGCTTACCTGGGCAGCCGGGGGTCTTTACAAGGACCCCCAGGTCTGCCCCAGTTATTGCCTGTGAGGACGTGCCTGAGGCACATCCCCATATGCTGACTGCTAGTGTAAAACTAGCAGGCAGCATATACCTGCAATGCTTTGGAATACTAAGTATTCCAAAGCATTAAGAAAAAGTGAAAAAATAAATGAAATAAATAAAAGTGTATAAAAACAAGAAGTATAAAAAAAGTGTAAAAAATAAAATAAAAACACATTTATTAAATAAATATAGTAAAAAATAAAAATGTATAATGTGTAGGATCACACGGCACACATCCGCAGCATATTACATGCTGCGGATGCCCGCCAACAGTCACAATAATGAGCTCCCTGCTGGCAGTCATGAGCGGACATACTGAGCTACCCAGCCACAGCAGTGATCTCGCCCTTTTGACTGCCGGGGGCATCCGCGGTGTGAAATAAGCTGCGGATGCGCTCTATGTGACCCTACACTGCGTCCCATTCATACTGTGTTTCCGCAGTGTTAGAGGTATCCGTCAGCATCACGTCAAAAAGAGTGATGCTGACGTATACTGTAGCAGCTCCATTCATTTCTGAATGAGACGGGTACAGTATACATTGGATCCCTTTTTTGACATGACAACGGACACCTGTACTGCAGAAATGCAGTATGAATGGGGATTATTCATATAATGATGCCCTGAAAGACAAAGGAGGCTCCTCTCCTTTGGGGTCCTACCACGCGGCCAAGGAACCAAATATGGCCTAAGCGGGGGTATTTCCAAACACAGGCCGAGCAGCTCAATAAAATATAGGGTACATTTCTTGCAATATCAGAAGTGATGTACACAAAATATGTCCCACAAATGATGCATTTGTGAAAAAGGCAAATTTCGCATTTTTAACACTGACATTGTAATAATTCCTGCCAAAAGACGATGGTTTTAAAATACTCACTGTACCCCCTAGCGAATACCTTCAGGGGTCTAGTTTTTAAAATTGGGTAATTTGGGGGGTGTTCCTATGTTCTACTACCTTTAAAATTTCTGCAAACCTTGCAAATCACACAAAAAAAAGATGTACTTTTCACATTTTCAAAATTTCAAGTTCAATTGTTAGGCTTCTAATTCATTTCATGTTAATTAAAAACAGAAAAATGCTGTCAAAATAAAGTAGACATCTGAAAGTATAAGTTTCATAAACTATTTGGTCAGTATGTATAAATATATGCAACCTATTAGTGTTAAAATAGCAAAAAATCGTATTTTTTTAGAAAATGTCATGATTTTTTGCATTGTAAAAAAAAAACAAATGATATCGGCTTACTTTTACTATGTACATGAAGGGCGACTTGTGACAAAAAAAACAATGTCAGAATTTTCGTGATTGGCAAAACATTACCAGAGTTATTCTCTAATAAAGACAGACATCCCCAGACAGGCCTGGTCTTTCAGGGGCGTACAGGTTTATTTGGGTTGGTCCTTAAGGGGTTAAATCAACTGGTTCCAGAAAGTTAAACAGATTTGTAAATTACTTCTATTAAAAAATCTTATTCCTTCCACTACTTATTAGCTGCTGAACACTACAGAGGAAAATATTTTCTTTTTAATGCTGACATCTCTGTCCATTTTAGGAACTGTCCAGAGCAGCATATGTTCGCTATGGGGATTTGCTCCTACTCTGGACAGTTCTTAAAATGGACAGAGATGTCAGCAGAGAGAGCTGTGCTCGTGATGTCAGCAGAGAACTCTGTGTTCCAAAAAGAAAAGAATTTCCTCTGTAGTATTCAGCAGCTAATAAGTACTGGAAGGATTAAGATTTTTTAATATAAGTAATTGACAAATCTGTTTAACTTTCTGGGGCCAGTTGGTATTAAAAAAATAAATAAAAATAAAAAGTGTTTCCCTGGAATACCCCTTTAACCTGTGTGTTTCTTGTCCTGGTCTTCATACATTTCATTCTTTGCCCCCTCTACCTCAGGTACGGTTTTGTGATTGCAGTTACCACCATTGACAATATTGGCGCGGGCGTTATCCAGCCTGGCAGGGGCTTTGTGCTGTATCCTGTCAAGTATAAGGCCATTGTTTTCCGACCCTTTAAAGGAGAAGTGGTAGATGCAGTTGTTACCCAAGTTAACAAGGTGCGTGTGTTCTGCTCTGCAAAATAAAAACTGAAAACTATTTTTTAACTTAACGTTTCCCTTTCCTTATTAAAAAAGAAAACCTTTGGCGTGTCAGGTTTTTCAGTTGCATACAATTCCATTGCATCTTCCAGCATGAAGGATATTCGGGTTAAAAATCTTGTCTATTCCAGTGTTTCCCAACCAGGTTGCCTCCAGCTGTTGCAAAACTACAACTACCAGCATGCCCGGACAGCCAACGGCATTCTAGAAGTTGTAGTTTTGCAACAGCTTGGGGCGCCCTGGTTGGCAAACCCTAATCTGTTCTCTTTTTCTATGAAGTCAAGAAATGCAAATTAGATTTTTTATTTTTTTCTCTCCTTTTTAGGTTGGATTGTTCACAGAAATTGGACCTATGTCCTGCTTCATCTCTAGACATGTACGTACATTATTTTAATATTCTTAATGAAACTTGTGATTTCAGCTCCATAACTACCTTTTAGGATACTGCATGCCCCTAGGACTACTTGGGACTCAACCCTATAGTGTGATATTTAACCCCTTAAGGACCAAGGGCGTACCTGTACGCCCATGGGAATTCCGGTCCCCGTCGCTCGCCGGGCACGGACTGGGATGCCTGCTGAAATCATTGAGCAGGCACCCCGTGCAAACCCCAGCTACTGCATAACTACAACCCCCCAGCGTGCACAAACTACCAAAGGGCATGCTGGGAGTTGCAGTAGTGTGCCTCCAGCTGTTGCATAACTACAAGTCCCAGCATGTGCTTCGGCTGTAAGTGCATGCTGAGAGTTGTAGCTTCGCAACCAGTGTGCCTCAAGCTGTTGCATAACTACAACCCCCAGCATGCATGGTCAGCCAAAGGGCATGCTTGGAGTTGTGGTTTTGCAACAGCCAAATTGCTGCTGAACTTTGAAGCCCTCTGGTGTCTTCCAAAAGATAAATCATGTCAACATTATGATGCAAATATAAAGTAGACATATTGTATATGCGAATCAATATATAATTTATTTGGAATGCCTATTTTCCTTACAAGCAGAGAGCTTCAAAGTTAGAAAAATGCAACATTTTCTAATTTTTCATGAAATTTTTGAATTTTTCACCAAGGAATGATGCAAGTATCCACGAAAATTTACCACTATGATAAAGTAGAATATGTCACGAAAAAAGAGTCTCTGAATCAAATTCATAAGTAAAAGCATCCCAGAGTTATTAATGCTTAAAGTGACAGTGGTCAGATGTGCAGAAAATGCTCTGGTCCTTAAGGTGAAAATTGGCCTGGTCCTTAAGGAGTTAACAGTGATATAGGGTCAAATCTGACCGCTTCCCTTTAAAATTAACTTTCTCACCATGTGCTAATGTCCTGCATAGTGTAGAAAAGTGTTTCTGACATGAAGATAATATTTACTGTCTGTTTATATTTCAGTCGATCCCATCTGAAATGGAGTTTGATCCAAATTCTAACCCACCGTGTTACAAGACTGTAGATGAGGTAAGACACCTGAGGTTAGACACTTACACATGCAGTTTTATTTAATTAGCATTTATAATATTTACACTATCTGTAGATAAAACCATGCAAGAAGTTTTCCATTAAAGCGTAACAGTAGTCACGCTGTCCCCAGAATAGGTGTTTTCAGTTTCCAGCAACTTTGTAGCCTGAGGCTTGTCTGAGATTAGAACGATCAGGATATAAACTTGCCTGAGTTCCCCAGATGTATCCTGATCACTGAAGTCTCTGGGAAGCCTCTGGATACGAAGCTGCCTGGAAATTTAAAGGGGTACTCCTTTGTTAGACATCTTACCCCCTTCCAAAGGATAGGGGATAAGATGTCGGATTGCTGGGACCCCCCGGTGATCTCCGTGCAGACACATAATGTTCAGAACGCTTGGTTTGGGAGGCAGTGGTCGTGACATCATGCCACACCCCCTCATGCCGTCACCCTACGTCCCCTCCGTTGGCATCTGTTCTGAACACCGGGTGTCTGCACAGAGCGGCCAGGCCCCCCCCGAGATCAGACATCAACTGATTACTCCTTTAAAGAAATATCCTGCCGCCAGAGCGTGATTGCTGTTACACCTTAATAACCAATGTCATATCGTTTTAGGAAACCTCTGGTTAAAGTCAACCTGTCATCACTTTCGTGCTGCCTACACCACAAGTCATTGAGGTGGTACAGCTTTATTTGTGCTCCACAAGCCTAGATAGATCTCTCCTTATACCATTGTTTGTCAACTAAGGTGCCTCCAGCTGTAGCAAAACTATAAAAAGTCTGTCATCTGCTACACTGTTTAGTCCTCTTAAAATAGCGCATTTGTCCCGAACAGTCCATCCATTGCCCTCTGTCCCGTCCATTCCGTGCCCAGAATCCATCCTGTCAGACCCTATCCTTCTGCATTTTGCCAAAAATTAGGATGCCAACATATACTGTATTAGAGGGCAACAGGTGCCATGCTTTTCAATGGTCCGAATGGCCCAGAAGCATGGTCTGCTGCATTTTTTCAGTCTGTTTTAAATTGCACATAAGTCCTGAATGGGGTCCATCCATTGCCTTCTTTTACAGTTTATGTCAGTAACCCATTTTAGGGTGATCCTGATGCATATCTCTGACGGCAGCACTAAAGCATTGTGGACCTAGCCTGTTTTGTAAGAAAATGAATGCAACCTTAGAAAAATAGAATATGGAAAATGTTTTAAATTTTTTTGTAGGATGTTGTTATTCAGCAGGATGATGAAATTCGACTTAAAATTGTTGGAACCAGAGTGGATAAGAACGACATAGTAAGTACAATTTAGCACTCGGGCATCATCGGTGTTCCCATAGAATTAAATGGAGCGCGTGCCGTGTACCGGTAGACAACACGCGCACCTCACTCTGAGAGCCGGGGTCCCGTCCCGGGGATCAGCTACTTATCCCGGTCACAAAAACGGTGAGTGTTTAGACCCCGACCACTCGTTAGAACGATCCAGAGACAGAGCGTGCCTAGTGTGCTCTCTCCCGACTCTGCTACATGACTGAGACAAACCTACAGTGTAAGTCTATGGGATTTTTTGGTGGGGGTTTCAGCATTAAAGGGGTACTCCGCTGCACAGCGTTTGGTACTAACTGTTTCGAACGCTGGAGCCGGCGCCCGGAGCTCGTGACATCATAGCCCCCTCATGACGTCATGCCCGCCCCTCAATGCAAGTCTATGGGAGGGGGTGTTATACGCCCTCTCCCATAGACTTGCATGGGTGGGGGTGATGTCATGAGGGGCGGGGCTCCCGGAACTGGCTCCAGCGTTCGGAACAGTTTGTTCAAAACGCTGAGCAGCAGAGTACCCCTTTAAGCCCCCAAACAATTGAAACTTTTGACATGTCTGTAGGACAAAAGATACAGGCAGGTACACCTTAAAGGCATACTCCGGTGAAAACCTTTTTTCTTTTAAATCAACTGGTGCCAGAAAGTTAAACACATTTGTAAATTACTTCTATTAAAAAATCTTAATCCTACCTGTACTTATTACCTGCTGAATACTACAGTGGAAATTATTTTCTTTTTGGAATTCTCTCTGATGACATCACGAGCACAGTGCTCTTTGCTGACGTCATAATAATAATAATAACTCTTTAATTATTGTTGTCCTTAGTGGGACTTGAACCCAAGGCCCCAGCACTGCAAGGCAGCAGTGCTAACCACTGAGCCACCATGCTGCCCTCAGCATACATCTGCTATGCATCTGCTATGCATCTGCTATGCATGGTTGCTAAAATGGACAGAGATGTCAGCAGAGAGCACTGTGCTCGTGATGTCATCAGTGTTCCAAAAAGAAAGGAATTTCCTCTGTAGCATTCAGCAGCTAATAAGTACTGGAAGGATTAAGATATTTTAATAGAAGGAATTTACAAATATTTTTAACTTTCTGCCACCAGTTGATTTAAAAGAAAAAAGGTTTTCACCGGAGTACCCCTTTAACGAGTAGCTGTCATTAACTAAACTTTTCCTAATCCCCCTCCCCATCTGTCCCTGACACTAACTACCTCTAACCTGTATTTATTTTTTATGTAAAACTCCATTTAATTACCTCTCTAATAGCATCTTCGGTAGCTCAGTGTTGAGCTGTTTGCGAGGGCAGGAAGTGGGCGTGGCCCGGCCGGCGCAACATCATCTTAAGTCTGGCCGGCCGGCTTTCACCCATCTTCCTGCACTGAGAAGATGGAGATGCAGGGGGCAGGGATATTTAAATTAGGCACCGCGCGCACACGAGCACGGTGCTCGCTCTCTGCCGGTATATGAAACAGCGAGCTGAGGATGCGCATTTCGGACCACACTGCCCGACCAGCAGTGGTACGAACGTGCCCTGACGTTGGGGGGGGGGGGGGGGGAATGATTCCTGGACCATGTAGGGTGACACCTAGTGGCCAAGATTTCAAATGTAAAATAAAGTGTAAAAGAGGTTTTTATTTAAATTTTTTTTTTTTTTTTTTTTATGACGTATATTAGAATAATTTTTATTTAGGCATAATCTATTGAATAAAAAAAAATATTTAATGAGTGTACCCATTTAAGGCAATAGGTGCAAAGCTTTATTTGAATTTTAACTTTCCTTCTGTTTTTTTACAGTTTGCTATTGGTTCTTTGATGGATGATTATTTGGGTAAGTACCTTATTTTGCTAACCAGAAGTACAGTTTAGAGTAGGATCTAGTTATAATACATAGGTCCCAAACTATAGAAATCAATGGGGTCCGCTGCTTCCGTTAACAGTATACGTCAACAGCCCGTTTTTGGTGGGATGCCGACAGATACGACTAACAGGAGCACCTTCTGTAGGATGAACCTCCCCATAGCCTGATAAGTCAATTTAAGAAAACTTACAAATACATGTTTAACCTTTTTTTTTTTTGTCTCCTATAGGTCTGGTCAGCTGATGTGCATCGTATTCTTCCACTTGGACCACGTTTTTTTTTTTTTTTTTTTTTTTTTTTTTTTTTTTTTTTTTTTTTACATTGTGTAGATTTCAGCTGATGCGTACACTTTGTAGCACTACAGCTGGCACTGTTGCTGAATCGGTTTAGATATTTGAACATGTGAAGCTCTGTTCTTGATAGAATCTTATTTTATTAAAGAAACTTGATAAAAGGCTGTGTTTTTGTATGTAAAAAATGGATCACAAAAAAGCTAAAGATCATATACTGAATTAAAAAGTCCTGATCATGTAATCCATGAACTGCAGACTCAGCAATATTGAATCCATAACTTGTCATATCTCTTTTAAATGGGCACTGTCACCAAATTTTTTTATTTTTTTTATATGTTGTAGTACTTATGTACTACAACATATCTCTAATATACTTTCGTTATTTTTTTTTTTTTATTAAAATAGTTTATTTTATATTTGAAAACCGGCCACTAGGGGTCTCCCTCCTAGTGGCCGGCTGCAGCCTGCCGTAACGTCACGACTGAATTGAGACCGATGCCGGCCGGGCAATAGGTCCTAATTCGGTCAGTCAATCAGCCTGTGCTGATTGGGGTTGCTGGGATAGAGCGGGTTGCTGCACTTGGGTAATTGTTTTTTTCAGTGTGGAGCGGGCTGCATGATGGCCGTGGATGTGGGGGGGGGGGGCGAGAGATAGAGCTGGTTGCGGAGGTAGCAAAGATATATTGTTTTCACCACAGTGTGCATCCAGTTGTTTCCCCACTAGAAATCCCAGCATGCCCTGACAGCCAATAGATGTCAGGGCAAGCTGGGAGTTGTAGTGGCGAAACAGCTGGAGGCACCCTGTGTAGATGAACATGAACTAAGGGCGGAAGTGTCGGCCCCAGCAGGCATCAATGACGTTGTGCCTGCTGGGGAAGTCTGCCTGGTAGTGAGCACACTACCAGGCAGACAATAAGCCTTTTTTAATATAGTAAAAAAAAAAAATAAAGGCAGGGAGGGGGTTAGGGATAGATGGGCAATAGGCAGGGACAGAAAGAAAACAAAAAACGATGGTGGGAGCTACCCTTTAATGAATTGGCCATAAGATTATTGGGTATTAGTATTTAGTAGATACTTTGATAATATTGAAGGTTTGGGCTGAGAAGTGGCAGATGAGGTTCAGGACAGATAAATGTAAGGTAATGCACATGGGGAAGAATAGTCCGGGCTGGGATTATGTATTAAATGGGAAAACACTTGGGACGACTGACGTGGAAAAGGACTTGGGAGTCTTGGTCAACAATAAATGTAACTGTAGTTATCCACACAGACCAAAAGACCCGCCACATTACCTGAGCCTGCCGAGCGCAGCCAGGTAAGGAAGTGTCTGGGCCCGCCGCTGGTCACTTTTAAAGTGGCCGCGACCGGGCTGCAGTGGGCTGCTGATCCGCTACCGAGCAGCTGGCAGGGGGCCCCCTGGGGGATGGGGGCCCTAGGCCATTGCCTGGTTTGCCCTGCCCTAATGCCGGCCCTGTATAAATATATCAGGGGACCGTACAAAGATCTCTCCCATGATCTATTTATACCCAGGACTGTATCTATAACAAGGGGGCATCCTCAATCATTAACCCCTTCCCGCAGAATGTCATATATAAACGCCGGGTTGTGCAGTGCGTTCGCGCATCCCGGCATTTATAAATGACATTCAGTTAACCCAGCGATGCGCAGCATCGCACGGGTTAACTGGCAGAAGTCCCGCTGTTTCCAGCAGGGGACAACTTCTGCTTCACCCCCAGGACCATCCATTGATGGTCCTGGTCAGCGATCACTGTGATTGGTCCCTGTGGACCAATCACAGTGATCTGGGGTGACAGTTCAAATCCCCCGCACTGCCCGCCCCTGGAAGTCGGGCAGAACGGGGGACGATGGCTGCGGGGGCTCGCGGGGACCTGCAGCATAGGGGGGGGGGGGAACACGAGGGGACTGGCAGCCTTACCAGATCCAGCGGCGGGACCGAGGAGCAGCGCGGGACCGGCCACGTGGAGGAGCAGCGACGGGTAAGTATGTGGTCCTCAGAGGCAGCAGTGAAGATGTTCACTGCTGCTTTTAGGAGTCTGAAAACTACAACTCCCAGCATGCCTAGACAGCCTTTGGCTGTCTGGGCATGCTGGGAGTTGTAGTTTTGCAACATCTGGAGGGCCCCAGTTTGGAGACCATTGTATAATGGTCTCCAATCTGTGCTCTTCCAGCTGTTGCAAAACTACAACTCCCAGCATGCACTGACTGTCCAGGCATGCTGGGAGTTTTAGTTCAGCAACATCTGGCCCTTCAGATGTTGCCGAACTACAACTCCCAGCATGCCCTTCAGCTGGCTGGGCATGCTGGGAGTTGTAGTTTTGCAACAACTGGAGACACACTGGTTGGGAAACATTGTTTCTAACTCAGTGTTTCCTAACCTGTGTGCCTCCAGCTGTTGCAAAACTATAACTCCAAGCATGCACTAACAGACCATGCATGCTGGGAGTTGTGGTTTTGCAACAGCTGGTGCACCCCCCCCCCCCCCCCCTGTGAATGTACAGGGTACATTCACATGGGCGAGGCTTTTACAGTGGGTTTCTCGCATCTTGAGATGCAGCAAATTTTGCTCTGGGAAACTTGCTGTAATCCCCCGCCCATGTGACTGTACCCTAAAAACACTACACTACACTAACACAAAATAAAATATAAAGTTAAAAACACTACATATACACATACCCCTACACAGCCCCCCTCCCCCAATAAGAACGTCCGGTACGCCACTGTTTCCAAAGCAGAGCCTCCAGCTGTTGAAAAACAACAACTCCCAATATTGCCGGACAGCCGTTGACTGTCCACGCATGCTGGGAGTTTTGCAACAGCTGGAGGCACCCTGTTTGGGAATCACTGGCGTAGAATACCCCTATGTCCACCCCTATGCAAATCCCTAATTTAGGCCTCAAATGCGCACGGCGCTCTCACTTTGGAGCCCTGTCGTATTTCAAGGCAACAGTTTAGGGCGACATATGGGGTATCGCCGTACTCGGGAGAAATTGCGTTACAAGGTTTGGGGGGCTTTTTCTTCTCTAACCCTTCATGAAAAGGAAATGTTGGGGTCTACACCAGAATGTTAGTGTAAAAAAATTAAATTTTTTACACTAACATGCTGATGTTGCCCTATACTTTACATTTTCACAAGAGGTAAAAGGGAAAAAAGCCCCCCAAAATTTGTAACGCAATTTCTCCCGACTATGGAGATACCCCATATGTGAGCGCAAAGTGCTCTGGGGGCGCACAACAAGGCCCAGAAGGGAGAGTGCGCCATGTACATTTGAGGTGATTTGCACAGGGGTGGCTGATTGTTACAGCGGTTTTGACAAACGCAAAAAAAACAAAACCCCACATGTGACCCCATTTCGGAAACGACACCCCTCACGGAATGTAATGAGGGGTGCAGTGAGAATTTACCCCCCACAGGTGTCTGATGGATCTTTGGAACAGTGGTCCGTGAAAATGAAAACTTGTACAGCCCACTGTTCCAAAGATCTGTCAGACACCAGTGGGGGGCAAATGCTCACTGTATCCCTTGTTACGTTCCTCAAGGGGTCTTGTTTCCAAAATGGTATGCCATGTGGTTTGTTTTTTTTTGCTGTTCTGGCACCATAGGGGCTTCCTAAATGCGATATGCCCCCGAGCAAAATTTGCTCTCAAAAAGCCAAATATGACTCCTTCTCTTTTGAGCATTGTAGTTCGCCCATAGTGCACTTCAGGTCAACTTATGGGGTACCTCCATACTCAGAAGAGAAGGGGTTACAAATATAGTGAGGTATTTCCTGCTATTAACCCTTGCAAAAATGTGAAATTTGGTGGGAAACACACATTTTTGTGGAAATAATTTTATTTTTTTTTTTACATATGCAAAAGTCGTGAAACACCTGTGGGGTATTAAGGCTCACTTTATTCCTTGTTACATTCCTCAAGGGGTCTAGTTTACAAAATGGTATGCCATGTGAGGGTTTTTTGCTGTTCTGGCACCATAGGGGCTTCCTAAATGCAACATGCCCCCCAAAAACCATTTCAGAAAAACGTACTCTCCAAAATCCCCTTGTCGCTCTTTCCCTTCTGAGCCCTCTACTGCGCCCGCCGAACACTTTACATAGACATATGAGGTATGTGCTTACTCGAGAGAAATTGGGCTACAAATATAAGTATACATTTTCTCCTTTTACCCCTTGTAAAAATTCAAAAATTGGGTCTACAAGAACATGCGAGTGTAAAAAATGAAGATTGTGAATTTTCTCCTTCACTTTGCTGCTATTCCTGTGAAACACCTAAAGGGTTAAAATGATGACTGAATGTCATTTTGAATACTTTGGGGGGTGCAGTTTTTATAATGGGGTCATTTATGGGGTATTTCTAATATGAAGACCCTTCAAATCCACTTCAAACCTGAACTGGTCCCTGAAAAATAGTGAGTTTGAAAATTTTGTGAAAAATTGGAAAATTGCTGCTGAACTTTGATGCCCTCTGGTGTCTTCCAAAAGTAAAAACTCGTTACTTTTATGATGCAAACATAAAGTAGACATATTGTATATGTGAATAAAATTTTTTTTTATTTGTAATATACATTTTCCTTACAAGCAGAGAGCTTCAAAGTTAGAAAAATGCTAAATTTTCAAATCTTTCATCAAATTTTAGGATTTTTCACAAGGAAAGGATGCAAGTTACCACAAAAATTTACCACCATGTTAAAGTAGAATATGTCACGAAAAAACAATCTCGGAATCAGAATGATAACTAAAAGCATTCCAGAGTTATTAATGTTTAAAGTGACAGTGGTCAGATGTGCAAAAAACACTCTGGTCCTTAAGGCCAAAATGGGCTTGGTCCTGAAGGGGTTAAAGACTGGGGTGGGCAGGTTCTTTACGGTAAGAGCAGCAAGACTATGGAACTCTTTCTGAGGAAGTGGTCATGGGAACTCAAAAGAGATCAGGAGGGACCTGGATACATTTCTGGAGATTAATAAGAGGTGTTTATAGATCTATAGGGACAGAACGTTGATTCAGGGATTTTTGTCTTATAAATCAGGAACTGTCCAGAGCAGGAGAGGTTTGCTATGGGAATTTGTTCCTGCTCTGGACAGTTCCTTACAGGGACAGAGGTGTCAGCAGAGAGCATTGTGTTCAGACAGAAAGAACTACACAACTTCCTGTGGTGCATACAGCAGCTAAGTACTGAAATGGTTAATATTATTAAACAGAAGTAATTTACAAATCTAAATAACTTTCTGGTACCAGTTGAATAGGAGACTTTTCCTCTCTGGGGTACCCCTTTAAAGTGGCTTGTGCTGTTTCATTAATTAAATGCATCTTTTAGACACCTGTCACCAATCCCTAACACCTATTGGTAGCTTTACATTGCCCCAGATGGGGCAACAACTTAAAGGGGTACTCCGCTGCTCAGCGTTTGGAACAAATTGTTCCAAACTTTGGAGCTTGTGACATAGCCCCGCCCCCATCATGACATCACACCCTGCCCCCTCAATGCAAGTCTATGGGAGAGGGCGTGTCGGCTGTCACCCCCTTCCATAGACTTGCATTGAGGGGGCAGGGCATGACATCACAAGGGGGGGTGGGGCTATGATGTCTCGAGCTCCCATCTCCAGCGTTCGGAACAGTTTGTTCCAAACGTTGAGCAGCGGAGTACCCCTTAAGGATGCAGCCCTTTTTCACCTTAAGGACTGAGCCCTTTTTCGCAATTCTGACCACCGTCGCTTTACGAATTAATAACTCTTTTAGCAAATATTCTGATTCTGAGATTTTTTTTTCGTGACATATTCTACTTTATTTTGGTGGTAAATTTTCGGCGTTACTTGCATCCTTTTTTGTTGAAAAATCCCCAAATTTCATGAAAATTTTGCATTTTTCTGACTTTGAAGCTCTCTGCTTGTAAGGAAAATGGATATTCCAAATAAATGTAATTTTTATTCACAAATACAATATGTCCACTTTATGTTGGCATCATAAAATGGACATATTTTTGCTTTTTGAAAAAATTAGAGGGCTTCAAAGTAGAGCAGCAATTTTCAAAAATGTCATGAAAATTGCAAAATCTGAAGGAACAGATGTTACAGAACTACAACTCCCAGCATGCCTGCCATTGGTCAGAATCAGTTCTGAGCAATGGCAGGGGATAGGAGGAGATTGCAGCACTACGACCTCGCTCCTATCCCTCAGGATGATCAGGGCTGTCACTGAAAGCTCCGATCATCCCTATTTTCCGGGTGATCGGGTCACCAGGGACCCGATCAGCCCGGAATAGCAGAAAATCGCATGTCTGAATTGACATGCGATTTTCTGCGATCGCCGACATGGGGGGGTCTCAGGACCCCCCTCGGCGATTTGCCGGGATGCCTGCTGAATGATTTCAGCAGTCATCCCGGTCCGGTCCCCAACCGGCTAGCGGCGAAGACTGTAATTCCCACGGGCGTATGCATACGCCCCACGTCCTTAAGGACTTGGGGTGCAGGGCGTATGCATATGCCCAGCGTCCTTAAAAGGTTAAGCCATGCTTCTACCAGCTAAGCCAGGCCCTTCTTACTGTTGGGCCATGCATGTTGGCAACGAGGCACAGAAACTATCTAAAACATACAGCAGATGTGATTCAGAGCCTGTACACTAGTTACTGCAAGTTGTGCCCCAATTCTGGAGTATTTGGGGGAGTAGGGAGGGAGTTCTTGTAATCCAATGACCACAAGAAATGAAAGACATGGAAAATGGTCTGGCAAATTTTAGCCTTGGCGGAGCAAACAACCGTGACCTTCCGTATAACTCCGTGATCACCAGATCTAACACCCTGCAACTTATTTCTGGCGGTGCTACATCAAGGGATTAAAGGGGAAGATTTATAAAAACCCGTCCAGAGGAAAAGTTGCTGAGTTGCCCATAGCAACCAATCAGATCGCTTCTTTCATTTTTAACAAGGCCTCTGCAAAATGAAAAAAGCCATCTGATTGGTTGCTATGGGCAACTCAGCAACTTTTCCTAGGGGCAGGTTTTGATAAATCTGCCCCCTTCACAACATCTGACTGACCGGAGACAGCACATCACTGAAACAATGAAGTTCATATATGAGGAGAACTGGACATCCGCCTAGACATCAGTGTCGCCAATGGAAATCGCTTCGAACATTGTATAGAAAAAAGCTGATAATGTATCTTTTTTATGTTAATAAATTTGTGTTATGTTCCTTTGGTCATAAAAACTGAGTCCATTATTTTTCACCATTCTTTTCAGATCGCCCTGTAAATAAAATGTAAACAATGGAAAGACAATTTTCCATGCATGATACGGTATACCTCTATATAAGGTTTTAGGGGGACATTTATCAAAACCTGTCCAGAGGAAAAGTCCAGTTGCTCTTGGCAACCAATCAGCACACTTCTTTCATTTTTAACAAGGCCTCTGCAAAATGAAAGAAGCCATCTGATTGGTTGCTATGGGCAACTCAGTAACTTCTCATCTGGAGAATCTATGGGGGAGATTTATCAAAACCTGTCCACAGGAACCAATCAGATCGCTTCTTTCATTTTGCAGAGGCCTTGTTAAAAATGAAAGAAGCGATCTGATTGGTTGCTATGGGCAATAGAGTTGAGGAGAACTTGCAGTAAATTGGCTTGTAGTGAACCTCGCAGCTTGGCTGTTGATTACTTTAGTCTACATAAATTAGTTCAGCTTTCCAGGGGCTCCAGTTGCCTGGAAAAGGTGGATACAGTCCTAGGAGACCTAAGGCTAGGTTCACACTGCCGAATCTCCAGGCAGAAAATTTCCGCCCAGAGATTCTGAGTGCGGCCAGGACCGACTGAATCAGTCGGCGCTAGGACCGCATGGACACTGCAGTCTCCAATAGACTGCAATGTGTTCCGCGAGTATTTCCGCCTGAAGAATGAGAAACGCCATTCTTCAGGCTGAAATTTCTAAGTGGATTTTCCGTTCTCAAATTCCGAAGTGTGAATCTGTCAACGGAAACCCATTCACTACACTAGTAGTCAACGGAATTTCTGCCTGCAATTTCAATGCGGAAATTCCGCAGTGTGAACCTAGCCTAAGACTGTCATCCCGAACTTTTCCAGGCAACCAGAGCCCTTGGAAAGCTGAACTAATTTACGCAGACTAAAGTAATCAACAGCCGAGCAGCGAGGTTCGCTACGAGCCCATTTTCTGTTCGCTCAACTCTAATGGGCAACTTTTCTTTTGCGCAGGTTTTGATAAATCTCCCCCATAGGGGGAGATTTATCAAAACCTGTGCAAAGGAAAAGTTGCCGAGTTGCCCATAGCAACCAATCAGATCGCTTCTTTCATTTTGCAGAGGCCTTGTTAAAAATGAAAGAAGCAAGCTGATTGGTTGCCATGGGTAACTGCACAACCTTTCCTTTGCACACGTTTTGATAAATCTCCCCCATAGTTCCCAAACTACACCAGTATATAAGGAGCCAATATTACCACCATACATATTCAGTATACCATGACCAAGGGACAAAGATACCGCCACATACTGACTAATCTTACCACTCTGCTTCTGTATAAATTCCACTATAGAATATATTCCAATATGACCATACAATTTTTGGTGCAGTGTGTATACAGACCGCACTAGTGGTCACAGGCGTCCGTCCCCACTAGTGTTGCCTGTACGCACATTGCAATGAAAAGAAAGAAGTAAAGCTCCTTTCCACATATATCGGGTGAGTACTGATGATTAGGGTGTATAGGCCTGTCTGAGAGGTGGATACCAGCTTTACAAAGCTTCTGCAGACAGTGACCCACATTTATCATTGTAGGTGCAAGTGAAGCATTTTTTTACACCTTTTTTTTTGTGTGCTGGTAATGTGTAGGAGCACCAAATTTATTAAAAGGTAAAAGAGCTTTGATAAATTTGGCGCAGGTCCACATTTTCTGAAATTTCTGTCTACACGTACACCAAAAAGCTATACCATGTCTGGGCTGGTGTAGTTTTAGAGACTTTTCAGTGGCTTTGTGCCTTTTTTTGCTCCTTTTTACAAAAAGGCGCAATGATAAATCCCTTCCATATCATGTCTATTGCCAAAATCAGTGGTTTGCAACTCAAAATCAGAAGAAATGCGTAAACAAAAAGGCCCAAAAAACCCTGCTTGCGCCTTTTTTGCCCCTTTTTTAGACACAAAAAAACAGTCTAAAGACAATGATAAATGTGGGCCGGTATGGCCAGGTTTACACAGCACAATAAGTGCATAAATTGCACTGCAGGAGCAGACGTTCTGCCGCTAAAATTCTGCCCACAAAAGAATGAACTTTATTCTTCAGGCAGAATCTGCCCCGCAGCCATTGCTGTCTTTGGAGAAGGCAATGTCTGTGCAGTCCTAGTGCCGACTGATTTCAGTCTGGCCTGAGATTTTCATTGTGAACCCAACCTATAAGTAATTACAGTGCAGTTACATCCAGTGACTCACAGGTGATGTCTTTTCTATTTGGTCCAGGCCATCAAGAAGGCTTCTCTCAGCCTCAACTCGTCCCCGCAGATTCTGCCAAATATTTTAGGCTTCTCGCTCAAGCACCGAGCTCCTTTCTCCCCATCTGTATTGCTCCACACAGGGCACAGTTAGGGCCCTCTGTGCCTCATATAGTAGTTAAACCCCTCTCTATGCCCTCATAGGTTAAGCACACCTTTGTTCTCTTAAATGGTAGTTAGGTCCTCTTTGTGCCCTCATATAGTATAAGGCCCCTCTGTGCCCCCATATAGTATAAGGTCACTCTGTGCCACCAGATAGTATAAGGCCCCTCTGTGCCCCCATATAGTATAAGGCCCCCATATAGTATAAGGCCTACCTCTGTAACTCAATATAGTAGATAGGCCGCCTCTCTACCCCAATATAGTAGGCAGACACTCTGCGCCCCAGTGTAGTAAAAAGACCTACCTCCGTGCCCCTATATAGTATGAGGCCCACCTCTGGGTCCCATATAGCATTAGGAACACATCTTCATCCCTCCCTTGGTTGCATTTGTATCTTTATTTTTTTTTTTTTTAAGACCTACCTCTGTGCTCCTATATAGTATTAGTTTCCCCCTTAAAGGAGATATCCAGTGCTGAAAAACGTATCCCCTATCCTAAGCATATGGGATAAGTTTCAGATCTCTGGGGCCCCCCGCGATCTCCTGTACGGGGCCCCGGCAGCCCGCGGGAAGGGGGCGTGTTGACCACCGCCGGAAGCGGCGGCTGACACGCCCCTTCTATACAACTCTATGGCAGAGCCGGAGCGCTGCCTTCGGCAATCTCCAGCTCTACCATAGTGATGTATTGAGGGGGCGTGTCGGCAGCGCTTTGTGCGGTGGTCGACACCCGCTATCTGCCCAGCGAGTCGAGGCCCCACACAGGAGATAGCGGGGGGTTGGGGCCCCAGCGGTCGGACCCCCCACGATCTGATACTTATCCCCTATCCTTAGGATAGGGGAGAAGTTTTTCAGCACTGGACTACCCCTTTAACCCCAATATAGTATGAGACCTACCTCTGGCCCCCTATATAGTATAAGGAACACATCTTAAAGGGGTACTCCGGTGAAAACCTTTTTCCTCTTAAATCAACTGGTGGCAGAAAGTTAAACATATTTGTAAATCACTTCTATTAAAAAATCTTAATCCTTCCAGTACTTATTAGCTGCTGAATGCTAGAGGAAATTCCTTTCTTTTTGGAACACTGATGACATCACGAGCACAGTGCTCTCTGCTGACATCTCTGTCCATTTTAGCTACCATGCATAGCGGATGCATAGCAGATGTATAGCAGATGTATGCTAAGGGCAGCATGGTGGCTCAGGGGTTAGCACTGTTATTATAATAACATCAGCAGAGAGAACTGTGCTCGTGATGTCATCATAGAGCATTCAAAAAAGAAAAGAATTTCCTCTGTAGTATTCAGCAGCTAATAAGTACAGGAAGGATTAAGATTTTTTGATAGAAGTAATTTACAAATATGTTTAACTTTCTGCCACCAGTTGATTTAAAAGAAAAAAGGTTTTCACCGTAGTACCCCTTTAAGTGGTAATAACTTTAAAATGATTTTACCAAGCAGAGAATTTTATGAGATTGTTTTTTGTAACATATTTTGCTTTATATTTTTTTTTATTATTTTTTGACCCCTTAAGGAAGCAGGGATTTTTCATTTTTGCACTTTTTTGATAGTTTCTTCTCGCTTTCTAATGACCATACTGGACTTTGGTATTTTTTTACATCTATACCATTGACCATGCGGTTTAACTAATGTACCGGCAGACAGGATGTACCTATTTGTCCTATAGTGGGGAGGGTAGGTCTCCAGGTCTCACTACAACGCTCAGCATGCCCAGACAGCAAATTGTTGTTTTGCAACAGCTGTAGAGCTGCAGGTTGGGAAACAACTGTGCCCTGTACATACTGCAGGCTAGGTTAAAGGGGTACTCCGGTGAAAACCTTTTTTCTTTTAAATCAACTGGTGGCAGAAAGTTAAACATATTTGTAAATTACTTCTATTAAAAAATCTTAATCCTTCCTGTACTTATTAGCTGCTGAATACTACAGAGGAAATTCTTTTCTTTATGGAATGCTCTCTGATGACATCACGAGCACAGTTCTCTCTGCTGACGTTATTATAATAATAACACTTTATTTATTATTATCCTTAGTGGGATTTGAACCCAAGTCTCTAGCATTGCATGGCAGCAGTGATAACCACTGAGCCACCATGCTGCACTTAGCCTACATCTGCTGTGCATGGTTGCTAAAATGGACAGAGATGTTAGCAGAGAGCACTGTGCTCGTGATGTCATCAGTGTTCCAAAAAGAAAGGAATTTTCTCTGTAGCATTCAGCAGCTAATAAGTACTGGAAGGATTAAGATTTTTTAATAGAAGTAATTTACAAATATGTTTAACTTTCTGCCACCAGTTGATTTAAAAGAAAAATCACCGGAGTACCCCTTTAAGGGTAGGGTCACATGTAGCGAATACGTACCATATTTCCTCCTGTGCAAAATCCTCTGCGCAGTGGGAAACGTGCTGCGTATTCTCCTATGTGAGCAGTGAGGTTCGGAGTCACGTCTGCGTTCTGGCCCCGCCTCCAAACCTCACTGCGCGCACAGGGCTGTCGTGGGTAGCTGTGTGTGCTGATAGGAGAATATGCAGCATATTTTGCGTTGTGCATCGGATTTTGCACCGCGTGAAATACGCTGTGCATACGCAGTGTGTGACCCGACCCTAAAGAGACACGTAAGATGTGAAAAATGGGGCCTGGCCATTAAGATAAAAATAGGCTGTGTCCTTTAAAGGGGTATTCCGCCCCTAGACAACTTATCCTCTATCCAAAGGATAGGAGATAAGATGTCTGATCGCAGGGGTTCCACCGCTGGAGACCTCAGTAATCTCAGCTGCGGCACCCCAGACATCCGGTGCGCGGAGCAAACTTCTCTCCGTACCGGATGACAGGCGATGCGGGGCGGAGGCTCGTTACGTCACTGCCACTCCCCCTCAATGCAAGTCTATGGGAGGGGGCGTGACAGCTGTCACGCCCCCTCTCATAGACTTGCATTGAGGGGGCGTGGCCGTAACATCACAAACAGGTCGCGGCTGTGACGTCACGAGCCTCTGGCTCCGCACCCGACGCTCTAAACTAACACTAGCAGCAGGGAGATTGCGGGGTCCCCAGCGGCGGACCCCGCGATCAGCTACTTATCTTCTATCCTGTGAATAGGGGATAAGATAATTTTGGCTGCAGTAACCCATTGAGGGGTTAAAGAGGTAAATCTAGGTTCAAGCAGGATGCCCACATATACGGTAAGGGTATGTTCACACTGCGGAATTCCGCGAGTAAAATTCCGCACAGTGAACGTTAGCATCTGTGTGAATGGGTCTTCCGCGAGACCCATTCACACTGCGGAATTTCAGCGGCGGACAATTCTGCCACTGAAATTGTTCCACGCAAAGAAAGAACATGTTCATTCTTTACGCGGAAGTCCGCGAGCGCTGCATAGCCGTCAATGGTGACGGCGCAGTGCCACGCGGTCCTCCTACCACCACCGCCGGCTGCCAGGCTGAATCTCCGCTCGCTGAATTCCGCGAGCGGAGGTTCAGCTACAGTTCCGCAGTATGAACATACCCTAACCGAGGGCAACAGATGTCATTTATTTCAATAGTCCAGCATCGGCTCTTTTGGGGACACATGTGCCCGTAAAAAGCGTGGAAGCGTATAGGTCCCAAACGGAGTACATACATTGCCATATGTATATATGTCAGCAACCCGTTTTCACAGGATGCTGATGGATACGTCTGGCAGAAGCACTACCGCAGTGTGGCCCTAGCCCAGTGTTTTCCAACCAGGGTGCCCCCCCCCCCCCAGCTGTTGCAAAACTACAACTCCCAGCATGCCCAGACAGCTTTTTCACAACTGGAGGCACTCTGATTGGGAAAAACTGACCTAGCCTTATCCAGGATTGGAAAAACAGCGCCACACCTGTCCTCAGGTTTTGTGTGGTACTGCAGCTCAGTTCCATTATAGTAAATGGAGCCAAGTTGTAATACCACACACAACCTGGATGACAGGTGGGGTGCTGTTCTTTTTTTTTTTTTCTCGCTCTCTAATCCTAGTTAATTCCTTTCAGGAAAAATGCACTACAATTTCTCGCAGTCATTTGTTGTGCCCTGTGTAGGGTGTCTGTACATAAAGACATAAAATATATATATTTATATATATATATATATATATATATATATATATATATATATATATATATATACAGATATATAGGTTATGTTTTATATTCTATTACAGTAATGTGACACCCCCTTGTCCTACAGAGACCACCCAGAACCCCACTATAGCACGCTCAGGCTATTAGCCCCTTGTATTGTAGGTCACAAACACACGTGTCCCGGATTACATTTCCCGCCATGACTGCAGCCAATCAGCTGCGCGTTTGTTCCCTTCTTTCTCCCCACGCCCCTCCCCTGCTCTCTGATTGGCTGGCCGGTAATATAAAAGACCCGAAGGGAGATAGTTGTGATCAGTGTGTATTAGAGTGAATGGATATCCAGGGTTTCGCTATGGACATAAAGGAGGAGGCAAAGGTGAGGACTTGTGTAGGTTTTGTCTAGGACGTTGTTTCCCAACCAGGGTGGCTGCAGCTGTTGCACAACTACAACACCCAGCATGCCCGGACAGCCTTTGGCTGTCCGGGCATGCTGGGGCTTGTAGTTGTGCAACAGCTGCAGCCACTCTAGTTGAAAACACTGACTTATGCTTATAGCGGGGTGCAGCTGTATATAAGGATTCATTTACAGTACACCTGGTACAGGGCATGCTGGGGATTGTAGTGCTCCCAGTTTGTATAGTAAAAAATTAAAACATTTTTTTTGTGTGTGTATATATATATATATATATGCATTACACTTGTAGCCAAGGCAGAATAGCTGATATCTATTGTGTAATTACTAGTAATCAGTGACTCTTTGCTCCCAAGCTGTTTCAGAACTACAACTCCCATCATACCTAAATGGCTGATAGGAGTAGTGGTTGTGCTGCAGTTTGGAGCGCTAAAAATAAAATGGTTAAATCATCCTGTGATGTCTGTTTTTATGCAGTACAGTTCCCATATCAGGTGTTTGACAAACTGATTCCTCCAAAACCGGATTAAGGCTGCATTCACACCATGTTTTTGCAATACAGTTCCCGTATCAGGTTTTTGATAAACAACGGATTCCTCAAAACCTGACTAAGGCTGGGTTCACACTACGTTTTGTCCCATACGGGAGCGCATACGGCAGGGGGAGCTAAAAGCTCGCGCTCCCGTATGTTACCTTATGCGCTCCCGTATGTCATTCATTTCAATGAGCCGACCGGAGTGAAACGTTCGGTCGGCTCATTTTTGCGCCGTATGCGCTTTTACAACCGGACCTAAAACCGTGGTCAACCACGGTTTTAGGTCCGGTTGTAAAAGCGCATACGGCGCAAAAATGAGCCGACCGAACGTTTCACTCCGGTCGGCGAAATGAATGACATACGGGAGCGCATACGGTGACATACGGGAGCGCGAGCTTTTAGCTCCCCCCTGCCGTATGCGCTCCCGTATAGGACAAAACGTAGTGTGAACCCAGCCTGAGGCTGGGTTCACATCACGTTTTTGCCTGCGGTCGGTAAACCACATACAGCCGAAAACAAAGCCGACCGGAGGCTGCGATTCACTCCGGTCGGCTCATAGACATACATTAAATACGGTTCCCGAATACAGCTGAGTGCGGGTGCCGTGATTAAGCCCCGCCCAGCCGTATACAGGAACCGTATTTAACAAAACGTGGTGTGAACCCAGCCTAAACTGTATGAAAACGTGTGTACGAATTTCACCCTGTATACAGTTAAAAACCGTATACGGTTTGACAAATGTCTGGTTGCATCCGTTTTTTTAAAGAGAAACTTATACTTTTTCACTCAATTTTGAATAGTCTAAGGCTGGGTTCACATCACGTTTTTGCCATACTGTTTTCAATCTGTTTTTCTAAAGAAAACCGTATAGCAAAAAACGTATGGAAAAAAGTAAACCGTATGACTTTTTAAAAGTGCATACAGTTACGTCAGTTTTTATAGAAGAAAAACCCATACGTCTTTTAAAATGTTGTCCCTTTTTAATGGGAGGGGTCTTTGGTGTGGCCTTTAGGATTCAAATGCGCATGTGCAAAGTAAAGACGTATACGTTTTTCCAGTATGGAACCGTATACATGTGCGTTTCCCACTGACGTCCATGGTAAAAAAAAGTATGCGGTTGCAGTACGGTTTTTAAACCGGAGTCAAAACCAGTATGCTGTGAGTTGTAGTTATGCAACAGCTTCAGCCACACTGTGGCCATAGACTACAGCTAGTGAACTGCTCGCAATTAGAGATGAGCGAACTTACAGTAAACTCGATTTGTCACGAACTTCTCGGCTCGGCAGTTGATGACTTTTCCTGCATAAATTAGTTCAGCTTTCAGGTGCTCCGATGGGCTGGAAAAGGTGGATACATTCCTAGGAAAGTCTCCAGCCCACCGGAGCACCTGAAAGCTGAACTCATTCATGCAGGATAAGTCATCAACTGCCGAGCCGCGAAGTTCGGGACGAATTGAATTTACTGTAAGTTCGCTCATCTCTACTCGCAGCATCAATATAATCCATCTTGATATATGATCTTGACTTCCCTAAGAACTTTTTTTATTTGTCTTACAGAAGCTGCTAGAGTTCTCAAACAGTCTGGATATCTTTTGTCCGCTCAACTCTCCTTTGGGCGAATCTCCCTTTGTTTCCTCCTGCGCTGCACCCAAGGGCACAAGACTCTCATCGATGCGCTACAAGACCGAGCTCTGCAACAGATACGCAGAAAGTGGCTTTTGCGCTTACAGAAGTCGCTGCCAGTTTGCCCACGGCCTGAGCGATCTCCGCCCTCCGTTTCAGCACCCAAAGTACAAGACCGAGCTCTGCCGCTCCTTCCACATCCTGGGAACCTGCAGCTACGGCCCGCGCTGCCTATTCATACACGGCCATGGTGAAAAGCGGGAAGTGCCCGATACCATCCGTCTCAGGCAGCGCTGCCCATCGCCTTTCCTCAGCAAAAAGCAGTGCAGACTCTGGCGCTCGCCTTCAGGCTGCCCTTATGGGTCGAATTGCCTCTTCCAGCACCCACGTGCTGTGCGGGATGTCTGCCGTCACTATGCCGCCCTTGGTGTCTGCCCGTATGGCGTCCACTGTCTGTTCAAGCACACCCCACCTCTAGACCGCTGGGGAGCGGGAAGTAATGCTGGAAGTGGGTCACTGTCCCCCACAGAATCGGACGCTGACAACGGGAATGAATTCTTCTGCGACTCCTTGGCTAACAACGCTTTTAACTTTTCAACTTTGCTCTTACCCCTCGCCTTGAGGCTCCAGATCCTGGGAGAAGAGAACGACCTCTCCGAAATTGATCCGACCATAACCGGATGAGAACTCCTCAGGGAATGTACCACTTTTTGACACACTGACTATATAATGTACTTTAGTGTTTTTACACTTTATTTTTAAACTCTTCAGGTTGTCGACTGCAGATCTGAATGGCATTTATTCTCGGCCTCATGGCTCTTATGTACATAAATGTTTAAGTTATTTCCTTAACCCTGTAAGTAGATGTAACTTTAATATTCCTAATGGACCTTTTTATTGGGTGACTCGTAATTTCTTTTATTGGACAAGATGTGTTTATGTCACTAATTAAAACTATGATTTTTATTTTAATAACTTGTGTAGCTTCATTTTAAATGGGCACTGTCAGAATCATAACCTTAGCATAACATTAAAGGGGGTACTCCAGTGGAAAACTTTTTTTTTTTTTTTTAATTGGTGCCAGTAGTTAAACAGATTTGTAAATGACTTCTATTAAAAAATCTTAATCCTTTTAGTACTTTTTAGCAGCTGTATGCTACAGAGGACATTATTTTTTTTGTGTTGTCCACAGTGCTCTCTGCTGACACCTCTGTCCGTGTCAGGAAGTATCCAGAGCAGCATAGGTTTGCTATGGGGATTTTCTCCTGCTCTGGACAGTTCCTGATACAGGTGTCAGCAGAGAGCACTGTGGACAAGAGAAAAAAAAAATCCTTTGTAGCATACAACTGCTAAAAAGTACTGAGAGGATTAAGATTTTAATAGAAGTATTTTACAAATCTCAAACTCTCTGGCACCAGTTCATAATTTTATTTTATATTTTTTCTACCAGTGTCCCTTTAACCTTTCTAATATAATTCATAAAGCTTTTATAGAAAGCATGGCTTTAAAAAAAAACACTAAGCATCTATGTACAATCTAAATCATCTTGTCTGTCTGCAGCATTTTTGTCCTAGCTGAAGCACAGGCTGGGACAAAGTCTAGGAAGTGAGGGGACCTAGCACTCCTGTGCTTACTCCTGTCCTAGCAGACCATCATAAAAACGGGGAGGGGGGTGACAGAGCAGCCTGCAGTGATTAATGGAGAGATGGTGGGTGAGTGCTGGCTCAGACCCTTCCCTGTGAGTGAGCAGCAGAACATGGATTTGTGAGCCTGATACAGAAGCAAGACAGGTAAAGCATCTGACCTAGATAGAGATATAGATAATTATACAGGTAAGGTTTATATTTATGCAAACTCTATGCTTGAGGATAACTTGTCACCTTATCTGATTCCTTGGCTATGTTCACACAGGGTGGATTACAGAAGCAGTGAATGGGATCTCTAGAAATGTTTACATGCTGCAGAAATTTGCATTGACCTGCTGCTGCCATTACAACACTTTTGGGGAGGTGGGAGATTTATCCAAACCTGTCCAGAGGAAACGTTGCTGAGTTGCCCATAGTAACCAATCAGATCGCTGCTTTAATTTTTTTTTTTTTCAGAGGCCTATTGAAAAAACAAGTGATCTGATATGGGTAACTCTTCCTCCAGGCAGGTTTTTGGTAAATCTCCCCCTTGTTGTTGTGATCTGGTAAGTTGTCGGGTCTTGATGCTGAGACCTCCACTGATTTCTAGTTCTAGCCAGGCAAATGATTCTTCACACTCAGACTGGGTGATGTGCTTCACTATATTATAGAGAGCAAAAAAGTCAGGCTGGGCAGCTGGCAGAGGAATAAAGTGTACTGGTGAATGATTCGCCCAGCTATAACTTGCAATCACTGCTGGTCTCAGGAGTGGGACCAAGTGTCATCCAGAGACTCAACAAAACATGTTGAAGGGGTACTCCTCCCCTATCCTTGCATGGGGGATATGTCCAGGGGCAATGTCTTTATCATGGGGATCCCGGGGATCTCTCCTGCAGCTCCCTAGTTATCTGCAGTGTGAGATGGGGAAACAGCTCATTGTCTGAACACGGTTTGTTCAGATTAAATGTCTGGACTGACATTCTGCTGTTTGGCCACAAGATGCCGCTGTTTCCTAACAGACAACAGACTGCAGGTTTTCCCTATTCATGAGGGGAGTGACCAGTAAAGGGTGGGGAGCAGCCACCTTAAGGGTACATTCACATTTTGCAATACAGTTCCCATATCAGTATTCAATGAAAAAAGATTCCTCAAAACATGTACAAATTTTAACCTGAATACAGTTAAAAACTGTTTCTCAGTCGACCTTCTTGTACATTGGTGTACTCTAATGCCAGTCTATGGGACCTCCTGGGAGTGCTGTTGTCCTTATTTTGCCATGTTGGCAGTGTTTGTTAAAGGGGTACTCCGGTGGAAAATTTTAAATGAATTGGTGCCAGAAAGTTAAACAGATTTGTAAATTATTTCTATTAAAAAATCTTAATCCTTCCAGTTCCTATTAGCTGCTGAATACTAGAGGAAATTCTTTCTTTTTGGAACACAGAGCTCTCTGCTGACATCATGAGCACAGTGCTCTGACATCTGTCCATTTTAGCAACTGTCCAGAGTAGAAGACAAAAATACCCATAACAAACATGCTGCTGTGGACAGAAGTCAGCAGATAGCTTGGTGTTCCAAAAATTCCTCTGTAGCAGTAAGCAGCTAATAAGTACTGGAAGGATTAAGATTTTTTTTTTTTTTTTTAATAGAAGTAATTTACAAATTTAACTTTCTGGCATCAGTTGACTTGAAGTTTTCCACTGGAGTACCCCTTTTAAAATAAACAGCAGAACTTAAGTACTTTAAAACGTATGCAACTGCGACCTTTTTTTTTTTTTTTTTTTTTTTAGCGCAAATGTCATGAATTTTTAGGGTAACCTGCACACAGCCTTTGTACTGTGTGCAGGTGTTGTGTACAACAATTTTACCTTTATATTTGCAGGCTTTGACGCTAAAGTGCTTTGAATGAAAGCCACTGACGGTTGGATAGGTGTGGTGAGGTATGCGATGCCCTGCCGCCACCACGCCCACTTTGTATCTCAGTGCTGGGACTGCTGTTTGACACTGGTCCCAGCGCATGCGCCTTTCAACTAAAGTAACATGTGCGCCACTGCGTGTCATCCAGCGCTCGCTCCTGCCGCCGCCCTTAATGCGTTTGCGCAGGGCTAGGTGCAGAGAGCGCGCTTCCGTTCTGCTCCCAGTATCCTGGACTATACTGATTGCCAACGCTCATCTCCACCCGACAGAAGATAACGGGCACTTACAGTATAATCTGCAAAAAAGTGCATGTATGAATAGTTTTTTTTTGTACATTTATCAAATAAAGAATACAGGTTTTCTCCCTCTATTGTAGGTACCGTCCCCTTCATAAACTAAGATATATAAAAAAAAATAATTATCAGTGTTTATCTACCAGGGTGCCTACAGCTGTTGCAAAAACTACAACTCCCAGCATGCCCAGAAAGGCTATGGTTGTCCAGGCATGCTGGGACTTGTAGTTTTTCAACAGCTGTAGGCACCCTGGTAGATAAACACTGATAAATAAATAAAAATATTATTTATATATAATCTCTTAGTTTATGAAGGGGCCGGTACCTACAATCGAGGGAGAAAACCCTGTATTCTTTGATCCATTTACAAATTGATCAACAAAAAAAAACCTTTTCATACATGCACTTCTTTTTTTGTTGCAGGTTATTATACTGTAAGTGTCCGTTATCTGTCGGGTGGAGACGAGCGCGCGCAATCAGTATAGTCCAGGATACTGGGAGCAGAGAGGAAGCGCGCTCTCTGCACCTAGCCCTGCGCAGGCGCATTGAGGACGACGGCGGTGGGAGCGAGCATGTGCTGGATGACATGCAGTGGCGCGCACGTTACATTGGTTGAAAGGCGCATGCGGTGGGACCTGTGTCACACACAGCGATCCCAGCACTGAGATACAAAGTGGGTGTGGTCATGGCAGGGCAATCGCGTACCTCGCACCACGCCTATCCGACCATCGGTGGCTTTGATTAAAAGCACATTTTAGCGTCACCAAAGCCTGCAAATATGAGGTAAAATTGCTGTACACAACACCTGCACACAGTACAAAGGCTGTGTGCAGGTTATTACCCTAAAATTTCATGACCGTTGCGCTTTAAAGAAAAAAAAAAAACATACGCTAACTTTTCACTCAACTTATAAATTCTGCAGATCTATTTAAGTGTAAGGTTAGCAACGTAACCTGCAAAATTTCTGTCAGGTAATGGATGAACAAAAAAGACCTGAGTGGCGCTGCTGGTTCCGTGGATAGTAGTAATAAGCCGAAGTCCAGAGAAGAGTAGGTATAAAAGCTGGGCGGTTTATTGCAAATTCGTAAAACCAGTACAGAATAGGATTACACATTTCAGGGGAGCAACCCCTTCATATCAAGGGGGTGGCGCCCCAAAACGCATAATCCTATTCTGTACTGGTTTTATTATGAATTTGCAATAAACCTCCCAGCTTTTATACCTACTCTTCTCTGGACTTCTGCTTATTACTACTATCCACAGAACCAGCAGCGCCACTCAGGTCTTTTTTGTTCATCCATTATCTGCCTTTCTCTAGGAGATGGTTTCACCTCACCTGCAACCTTGGGCATAGCAGCGGTTCTGGCATCTTTATAACCCCTTATGTGGGTTGATATGAAAGTTTAAACTTGCTCAAAGGTGGGCAATAACTACCTAAGGGGTCCACACACCCAGCATCCCCTCTTTACTTTCCTTCACCCAAACTGTGTCACACTAGGCACCCCTGATGTTTTTTTTTATATATACAAATTTGTTTGTGGAATTCTGCAATGGATAGATTTAATTCTTATGCAGTGACACTATATATATATATATATATATAGCTGTTTGTTTCTTACCCCACTTTTGGAAAAATTCCCCATGTTCTGAAGGTTTTATCCCCAAAACAGCTAGTCTGCAAACTGCATAGTAGCATTTACTGTAGTGGGAAAAAATATATTTTGTCTGTATATTTAGTCTGTATATTTAGTCTCAAACAAGTGTGCATAATGTATCAGTATGGAAATGAGCTTTCCTGATCAGCCAGTGTGAGGCCGCTCTTACATACTGCATGCAGCTGTATTGCAGCCGGCACTTGGAGATGCCCTTTAAGCAGTAACATGTCTGGGTGCCAGCCATAACTATCAGAGAAACGCAAGTGCTAGAGCAGTGGTTTCCAAACTGTGGACCTCCAGATGTTGCAAACCTACCACTCCCAGCATGCCCAGACAGCTAGTGCTCACGACTTTCCAATAATTGCAGCCAGCACCCAGACTTGCCCTTAAAGGAGTAGTCCAGTAGTGAACAACTTATCCCCTATCCTAAGGATAGGGGATAAGTTGCAGATCGCGGGGGGTCCGACCGCTGGGGCCCCCACGAGCTCCTGTACGGAGCCCCGACAGCCTGCGCGAAGGGGGCGTGTTGACCCCCGCACGAAGCGGCGGCTGACAGGCCCTCTCAATACAACTCTATGGTAGAGCCAGAGCGCTGCCTTCGGCAATCTCCGGCTCTGCCATAGAGATGTATTGAGGGGGCGTGTCAGCCGCCGCTTTGTGCGGGGGTCGACACCCGCTATCTGGCCGGAGAGCCTGGCCCCTGTACAGAGAGATCGCAGGGGGCCCCAGCGGCCGGACCCCCCGCGATCTCAAACTTATCCCCTATCCTTAGGATAGGGGATACGTTTTTCACCACTGGACTACCTCTTTAATTCACCCAGAGGATGTAGGGCATACATATACACCCTGTGCCTGCAACAGGACTTTGAATCGAGCTCGAAAGCTGAGCTCACTTTAAAGCTATTGATGCCTACTGCCAGGACTCACTGCTTATGCCAGACAATGGTGATCACGCCATTGTCTGGCATTATCCCTTTAGATCTGGCCATCAAAGTTGATCACAGATCATCTAAAATGGCTTTAAAAAAATTTGCAGATATGTTGTGGCTGATCAGGATCTCCAGGGTAAAATCATGGGGTTTCGATCAGCTAAGATGACCAGAGGGCCTTTACCTGCCTCTGTGCAGCCTGTATAAGAAGAGTGCCAATAATGTACTGATCACATACACGTACAGCCTGCGCCCATTCCCCTTCTGACGCATGGTCGGGAGCTGAGCGCGTGTCAAATTGGGATGGCCAATGGTGGTGTCTAAAATGTAAAAAGATTCCTCCCAGGTGCTCAGCAGAGATGTCCCAATCAGCTGAGAGGACGGCAGGAGGGCTCCTTCCGGCCACCTTACCATCCGATCAGCGCGCCAGTCAGCCATGGCAGGCTGAAGCAATGGAGCGCCGATAACACTGATCAATGCTGTGATATGGCATAGATATGTTCAGTGTGTGCAAGGATATCTAAGGATTGTATGTAATGGTCCCCAAGAGAACTGAAAAGTATGAAGAAAAAAAAAGTTAAATGTGAATTAACTTCATTCTTAATAAAAGTTTGAATACCCCCCCCCCCTCAATGGTGTTCATGTAGAAAAAGATTAAAAAAAAAAGATACCAAAGTCCAGAATTATGTATTTTTGTTCACTTTGTATATCCTAAAAATATGTAAAACAAGCTATGAAAGTCCTATCAAAACAAAAATCATACCAATAATAAATACAGATCAGAGCACAAAAAAATGAGCCTCACACATACCCGTATACAGAAAAATAAAGTTTTAAAGGACAATTTTAAACATAGTAATTTTCATACAAAAAGTTATAATTTTTTTAAAAGTAAAACAAAAACCTATATAATTTGGGTATCATTGTAAATGTATGGACCTACAAAAAAAGATGGGTAATTTTTTTTTACCAAAAAGTGCACTGTGTAGAAGCAGACGACCCCAAAAGTTAGAAAATGGCTTTCTTTTTTTTTTTCCTAAAGTTTGCCCCACAAATAATGTTTTGGGTTTTCGCTGTCGAATTTTTTGGTGAAATGATTGTCATTACAAAGTGATTAAGCCCGCCATTTTGTAAAAGTTTAAATTTACCTTTTCCCAGTTTATCAAAATATTAAAAACAAACATATTTGGTATGGCCGGGTGCAGAAATGTTTGAACTATTAAAATATAGCATCAATAAAACCGTGCGGTGAATGGAGTAAACTTAAAAAAAAAATTGTATTGAGAAAATCCAGAATGTCTCATTTTTGGTCACATCATATACCAGAAAATTTTTATAAAAAGTGATCAGAGAGTCCTATTGAAACAAAAAGGGTACAGATAAAAACTACAGATTACGGCACAAATACATTACCCTCATACAACCCTGTATATGGTAACAATAAGTGTTACAGGGGGTCAAAAGAGGACAATTTGAAACATTTTCTTACAGAAAGTAAAAAATAATTATTGTTAAAGTAGTAAAAGGAAACAACCTACCGTATATGCTCAAGTATAAGCCGAACCCCCCTAATTTAACCCCATAAACCTGGGAAAAACGTATTGAGTACAATCCTATCATCCACTGCCACAAACACTCATCCCCCCTCATCATCCATCCCCCCTGTCCTCATCCACTGCCACAAACACTCATCCCCCCCTGCCATCATCCATCCCCCCCTGCCATCATCCATCCCCCCCTGCCATCATCCATCCCCCCCTGCCATCATCCATTCCCCCCTGCCATCATCCATCTCCCCCTGCCATCATCCATCCCCCCCTGCCATCATCCATCCCCCCCTGCCATCATCCATCCCCCCCTGCCATCATCCATCCCCCCTGCCATCATCCATCCCCCCTGCCATCATCCATCCCCCCTGCCATCATCCATCCCCCCCGCCGCCTTCATCCATCCCCCCCGCCGCCTTCATCCATCCCCCCCGCCGCCTTCATCCATCCCCCCCGCCGCCTTCATCCATCCCCCCCGCCGCCTTCATCCATCCCCCCCGCCGCCTTCATCCATCCCCCCGCCGCCTTCATCCATCCCCCCGCCGCCTTCATCCATCCCCCCGCCGCCTTCATCCATCCCCCCGCCGCCTTTATCCATCCCCCCCGCCGCCTTCATCCATCCCCCCGCCGCCTTCATCCATCCCCCCCGCCGCCTTCATCCATCCCCCCCGCCGCCTTCATCCATCCCCCCCGCCGCCTTCATCCATCCCCCCCGCCGCCTTCATCCATCCCCCCCGCCGCCATCATCCATCCCCCCCGCCGCCATCATCCATCCCCCCCGCCGCCATCATCCATCCCCCCCGCCGCCATCATCCATCCCCCCGCCGCCATCATCCATCCCCCCCCCCACCGCCATCATCCATCCCCCCCCGCCGCCATCATCCAAAAGTTAAAGATCATTTAACCCCTTACCTAATAAAAGTTTGAATCAGCCCCATTTTCCCATAAAAAAAAAAGTGTAAATAAAACTAAAAATAAACATATATGGTATCGCCGCGTGTGGAAATGTCTGAATTATAAAAATATATTGTTAATTAAACCCCACGGTCTATGGCGTACGCGCAAAAAAATTCCAAAGTCCAAAATAGCGTATTTTTGGTCACTTTTTATATCATGAAAAAATGAATAAAAAGCGATCAAAAAGTACAATCAATACAAAAAATGGTCCCGCTAAAAACTTCACATCACAGCGCAAAAAATGAGCCCTCATACTATCCCGTACGTGGTAAAATAATAGTTATAGGGGTCAGAAGATGACAGTTTTAAACTTATTAATTTTTGTGCATTTAGTTATGATTTTTTCAAGAAATACAACAAAATCAAATCTATATAAGTAGGGGATCATTTTAATCGTATGGACCTACAGAATAAAGAAAATGTGTCAGTTTTACCGAAAAATGTACTGCGTAGAAACGGAGGCCCCCAAAAGTTACAAAATTGCATTTTTTCTTCATTGTCTCACAATGATTTTTTTCCCCCCCGTTTCACCGTAGATTTTTGGGTAAAATGACTAATGTCATTACAAAGTAGAATTGGTGGCGCAAAAAATAAGCCGTTATGTGGATTTTTAGGTGCAAAATTTAAAGCGTTATGATTTTTAAAAGGTAAGGAGGAAAAAAACAAAAGTGCAAAAACGGAAAAACGGAAAAACCCTCAGTCCTTAAGGGGTTAAGTAAAAAAATCGTATATAACTTGGGTATCGTTGCCATTGTACGGACCTATAGAATCAAAATAATGTGTCATTTTTACCGTAAAGTGCACTACGTAGAAACGAAACAACCTAAATGTAACAAAATTGCGTTTTGTTTTTTATTTAAAAAAAAAAAAAAAAAAATGTTGGACTTTGTGGTAAAATGAGTGATGTCAATACAAAGTACATTTGGTCCCCCATAAAACAAGACCTCACGGGACTAAACAGGGACTGGACAGGTCCCTATTGGAGGTTTTATCGCGTGTGCGCAGCGCGGTCACGTGACGGATGCAGGCGGTAGAGTTCTACTAAACACCACGTGACCAAGCCCCGGGGGCCGAGCGCGTGTGATTGACAGCTCCGTCAACCAATGAGCGAGCTCTCCGCCCAGCCGGCTGCACACTGACTAGTGGAGTGGACTCCATAGTGCGGCGCCGACTCCGGTGAGTGTTTGACCCGACTACACGTGTAGCTCGGGAGTATGGCTGCCGGTCTACCGGGGAACAGAAGCAGCAACACTCCTCCGGAGCACAGATAGAAACACACCCCGCGCTGCATGCTGGGAGTAAAAACGTGACGTCATAAAGGGGCAAACTAAAAGTGCACTGGAGTGAGTGGTCCCCAGTCTTTCCCAAACATGGCACCTCCAGCTGTTGCAAAACTACAACTCACAGCATGCCCAGACAGCCTTCGGCTGTCTGGGCATGCTGGGAGTTGTAGTTTTGCAACAGCTGGAGATGCCTTGTTTGGGAAACACTGTTATCGGGGGTATAGGCTGTTCTCCTATGTAAACGCATATAGGGACATGTTCACATTACATATTTTCAGGCAGATTTAGCTGCAAAATCCCTGTGTATGCGTCCTACTGCTTTTAATTCATAGGAGAGGTTTTCCAAGACATCTGTATTGATGGTCTAGTCTAATGTTTCCCAACCAGGGTGCCTCCAGCTGTTGCAAAACTACAGCTCTGAGCATGCCCGGACAGCTAAACGCTGTCTGGGCATGTTGGTAGTTGTAGATTTGCCACAGCTGGAGGAACCCTGGTTGGGTAACGCTGGTCGCCCTGCTGGGTTACTTCATTTAAATGAATGGGAGCTGAGCTGCAGTAACCCGGCATGGCCACTGCACAGTGTACGGCGCTGTTTGCTTCCGGCGATATTGGGAAAATTGTGAACCCACGTCCCATCTGGTGAGGTCGGATCAACTGTTAAGTTTCGGCTACTGCCCAGGCACAAGAACGCACGCTCATCACTACTGTGTTCAGCAAAAAACGTACATCACTCGCAGGCAGAAGCAATCGATGGCAGAGTCACTCTGCTTATCATACTTCTCTTAAAAGCTTTGCTTTTACCCCCCAAGTGCTAGTGTTGGGTTACTTGACCCTACCCCTAACACCACAATCTAACCCTAACCACACACCCTTTATCCTATACACTTCACCCCTTACCCCTCTTCTCTTAAAGGGGTACTCCGGTGGAAAACTTTTTTTTTTTTTTAATCAACTTGTGCCAGAAAGTTAAAGGGGTTATCCAGGCAAAAACTTTTATATATCAACTGTCTCCGGAAAGTTAAACAGATTTGTTTGAACATGTTTTTTATTTTATTTTGTTTGAACATGTGTCTGCACTCTTCCCCACCCCCTCAGCCCAACACTACATAAGTAGTAGTTAGCTACACAAGGGCCATTTCTTTCCTAGCAGCCTCCCAGTCTGACTGGGAGAGCATGGTAAGTGTGCTGTAGCACCTTGTTCACACTGGTGTGGTGCTGTGCGGCGTCTGTTGCTGCCGTGTCTGCGGGGAGGTTCGAACCATAGACTGGTTTGAGTGGCATTGGGGCCGCTCTGCCAGTGGGTCGCTGCCCCTGTGGGCACTGTTGTCGCGGCGGTGGTGGTCGCCGCCCGGTGCTACACCATTTTATGCTAGGGACGTTAGGGACCCACTCTAAATAGGTGGCCTTGACGTGGCGAGTGTCTTTCTTCTACCTGAATTCAGGTTTGTAAATTACTTCTATTAAATCTTAATCCTTCCAATAGTTATTAGCTTCTGAAGTTTTCTGTCTAACTGCTCAATGATGATGTCACGTCCCGGGAGCTGTGCATGATGGGAGAATATCCCCATAGGAACTGCACAGCTCCCGGGACGTGACATCATCATTGAGCAGTTAGACAGAAAACAACAACAACTCAACTTCAGAAGCTAATAACTATTGGAAGGATTAAGATTTTTTTAATAGAAGTAATTTACAAATCTGTTTAACTTTCCGGAGCCAGTTGATATATAAAAAAAAGTTTTGACCTGGAATACCCCTTTAAAAAGATTTCTAAATGACTTCTATTAAAAAATCTTAATCCTTCCAGTACTTTTAAGGGGCTGTATACTACAGAGAAAATGCTTTTCTTTTTGGATTTCTCTTCTGTCACGAGCACAGTGCTCTCTGCTGTCCATTTTAGGAACTGTCCAGAGCAGGAGAAAATCCCCATAGCAAACATATGTTGCTCTGGACAGTTCCTAAAATGGACAGCAGAGAGCACTGTGGTCGTGACAGAAGAGAATTCCAAAAAGAACAGCATTTCCTCTCTAGTATACAGCCTCTAAAAAGTACTGGGAGGATTAAGATTTTTTTTAATAGAAGTAATTTACAAATCTGTTTAAATAAATAAAATAAAAGTACCCCTTTAGGCAAGAGCAGCATTTTCAGGAGAAGCATGATGTGCAGAATGTCTGCCATCGATTGCTTCTGCCTGTAAGTGATGACCATAATGGCGAACACAGCTGGGATGTGCTTGCGCCTGCACAGTAGCCGAAACTTGGTTAAAGGGGTACTCTACACATTTAAAGGATAGGGGATAAGATGTTAGTTGCGGGGGTCTCGCTGCTGGGGACCCTTGCAATCTCCGGTTCAGCACCCCGTCATTCGGGTCACGGAATGAACTCCGCTCCGTGCCTAATGACTGCCGATACAGGCTGCCACGCCCCTTCCATTCAAGTCTATGGGAGGAGGCGTGACGGCTCTGTACTAGCCGCCACGCCCCCTCCCATACACTTGAACAGAGGGGGCGTGGTCTGACATCCCGAATGCGGAAGCTGCAAGCTTTTGGAAGCCGCAGCTGACAGCCTGGAAATTGTGGGGGTCCCTAGTGGTGGGACCCCCGCAATCTAACATCTTATCCCCTATCCAAATAATATGTGTGCGCGGCGGAGTACCCCTTTAAATAGCTGATCTGATGTAAAAAGTGGCGCAAGCTCAGCGGTTTACCAAGGTTTGCGACTTTACCACATCAACGGCTCCGTTCTCTGTGTATGCACGTTCTGGCAAACAGGTCTGGTGTCAGCCCGTTCACTGATCACATATTGTTGGCTTATCCTGAGAATAGACGATCAGCAGAGGGAAGCGGAACCACAGTAATGGTGGCCGAAACGGAATGTAACAAATGGTCCGTTGATTAGTTTAGTCTGACTAGTTTAGTTACTTCCCCCCTCACTGTGCTCCGGTTGCTCGCTAAAGACGGATGAAGTCCTAGGACCCAAGACTGTCACCCGGGACTTTTCCAGGATACCAGGGTATTTTGAAAGTGAAACTATTTCGGTTAGACTCACCTAATCGATGGCTGATCCGGTTTCGTCCACACTTATTGAAGTAATAAAACAAAAATCCTAGAAAACCACTTTAAAGGGGTACTCCACTGGAAAATATTATCTTTTAAATCAACTGGTGCCAGAAAGTTAAACAGATTTGTAAATTACTTCTATAAAAAAAAAAAAAAAAAAATCCCATTCCTTCCATTACTTAGCAGCTGCTGTACAATACACAGGAAGTTATTTTCTTTTTGAATTTTCTTGACCACAAGTACTCTCTGCTGACACCTCTGTCCATGTCAGGAACTGTCCAGAGCAGGAGCAAATCCCCATAGCAAACCTCTTTTGGTTTGGACAGTTCCTGACATGGACAGAGGTGTCAGCAGAGAGCACTTGTGGTCAGACAGAAAGGAAATTCAAAAAGAAAAGAACTTCCTGTGTATTATACAGCAGCTGATAAGTACTGGAAGGATTGGGATTTTTTAATAGAAGTAATTTACAAATCTGTTTAACTTTCTGGCACCAGATCACTTAAAAGAAAATGTTTTCCAGTGGAGTACCCCTTTTAATATATATCAAATAAACTTTTGATATATTTTAGATTAATGAATGTTGAATAACTTTCCAATAGCATGTTAATGAAAAATATGCTTCTTTCTATTGTATTTTTCCCGATCAGTCCTGTCAGCAAGCATTTCTGACTCATGGTGGAGTCCTAAACACTCAGAGCTGCCAACCTGCTTTGTTCACAGCCAAACAGGCTGAAATGCTTGCTGCCAGGACTGGTAGGGAGACCCCTAGTGGTCATTTCTTCAAAGTGGAAAATTAAATAGAAAGAAGCATATTTTTTAATAACATGCAATTGTAAAGTTATTCTGCATACATTAATCTATAATATATCAAAAGTTTTTTTTGATGAGAGGTACCCTTTAAGAAAAAGGCTTCATACATCTTTGTCAAGAGCAACATTAAAGCAGTGATTCCCGCCCAGCGTGCCTCCAGCTGTTGCAAAACTACAACTCCCAGCATGCCCGGACAGCCTAAGGCTGTCCGGGCATGCTGGGAGTTGTAGTTTTGCAACAGCTGGAGGCACCCCGGTTGGGCAATACTGACTTAAAGGGTAAAATAATAAATGCGCAAAAGTGATTTGACCGCCATCTTGTGTTTTTCGCAGCACTGGGATGTCTCACACGGAGGATCGGCGCTATGTGGAGCTTTGTCAGGATTCAGTCCGTCTGACTGCAGAAAGTGTGGGTCTAGAGATCACCGATGAGGTGGCCGCTCTGCTGGCTGAGGATGCGTGTTACCGGCTACGGGAAATCACACAGGTACGGGGATACATGGTGACTTGTGTCCTCCTAATCTCAGTGTCGTGCTGCCGCATCATTCGGTACCTGGTTCCACATTTACTATAATCAGTCGCAACATTACAATCTCTCACTCAACGTACCATAAATAAACATTTTGAAACCCAATTTTGTATTAAAGAGAACCTGTCAGGGGATAAGATGTCTGATCGCGGGGGTCCCCAGCACCCGCTTCTCAGCTGCACAGAGCGAGGATCACGCCCCCTCTCATAGACTTGCATTGAGGGGGTGGGGTGTGACCTCACGAGGAGGGGGCGGAGGCGGAGGCGTGACATCACAATACTCCGTCCCCTGCATTGCCCGTCATCAGCCACAGAGTGATCCTCACTCTGTGCAGCTGAGAAACAGAGGTGCTGCAGGAGAGATCGCGATCAGACATCTTATCCCCTATCCTCTTTTGGATAGGTGTTAAGATTTCTAGGGGCGGAGTACACCTTTAAGGACTCAAATTTTTTTTCGTTTTTGCACTTTTCGTTTTTTCCTCCTCACCGTCTAAAAATCATAACGCGTTAAATTTTGCACCTACAGACCCATATAAGGTCTTGTTTTTTGCGTCACCAATTGTACTTTGTAATGACATCACTTATTTTATAACATAATCTGCGGCGAAACAAAAAAAATTATTTGTGGGGTGCAATGTGAAAAAAAAAAGCCATTTTGCAACTTTTTAGGGCTTCCATTTCTACGTAGTGCACTTTTCGGTAAAAATGACACCTTAGGCTGGGTTCACATCACGTTTTCAGCCATACGGAACCGCATACGGCTGGGGGGAGCTAAAACCTGGCGCTCCCGTATCCGTGCCGTATGCCGCCCGTATGTAGTTCATTTCAATGAGCCGATCGGAGTGAAACGCTGACTCCGGTCTGCTCATTTTAGCCCCACATGCGGTTTACCACCGGACCTAAAACCGTGGTCGACTACTGTTTTAGGTCCGGTAGGCAAACCGCATACTAGGCAAAAATGAGCTGACTGGAGTCAGCGTTTCACTCCGATCGGCTCATTGAAATGAACTACATATGGGCGGCATGCGGCAGGGGTACGGGAGCGTCATGTTTTGGCCCCCCCCCCCCCCAGCCGTATGCAGTTCCGTATGGCTGAAAACGTGATGTGAAGCCTTATCTTTATTCTGTATGTCCATACGGTTACAGGGCTACCCAATTTATGTAGGTCTTATTTATTTTACTACTTTAAAAAAATCATAACTACATGCACCAAAATTTGTATGTTTAAAATTGTCATCTTCTGACCCCTATAACTTTTTTTATTTTTCCGCCATGGTCTGTAGTTTTTGATCGGTACCATCATATTTTTGTGGTATATGAAGTGACCAAAAATTCACAATTTTGGACTTTGTTATTTTTTTTACGTGTACGCCATTGACCATGCGGTTTAGCTAACCTTATATTTGAATAGTTCGGACATTTACGCACGTGTCGGTACCACATATGATTTAATTTTTTAAATTACATTATTTTATTTAAAAAATAGGAAAAGGGGGGTGATTCAAACTTTTATTAAGGGGGGCTTATTCACATAGCATAGCACTGATCAGTGTTATCGGTGCTTTGCTGCTCCAGCCTGCAGTAGATCGCCGATGGGACGACCAGGAGGCAGGTGAGGACCCTCCTGTCATCCAGTAAGCTGATCGGTAAATCGCGACTCTGTCGCGATAGTCCCGATCAGCTCCGCTGAGCTGCCGGGATAGTTCTACTTTGACTTTAGACACCGTGATCAACTTTGATCACGGCGTCTGAAGGTTTAATGCCGGGCATCGGCCCGATCGGCGGTGCCCTGCATTAGCCGTGAGTCCTGGCTGCCCGTAGCAACCGGGACCCACCGGGTTTAACCTGTTATACGCTTGTGAGAACGGTTTAAACCTCCTTAAGGGGACTCAGGACTTACAGGTATGCCCTGAGTCCATAAGGGGTTAATAAGAGCTCAGGATAGTGAATTCCTCTGTTGTTCCTCCTGGAGATACCTGACAACTGGGCATTACCATTACCAATGTCAATGGTGCGTGTCCCTTCACGTTCTTATGCTGTGAGCAGTGACACCTCCCATCTGGTAACAGGCAGCTTTCGCTTTATTCATACGCTAGCAGAGTACCCGGCATTGCCCCTACTACCTGCCTAAACTTTGTGGGAGAGGAAAAGCAACAGTGACACTCTTGACCCCATATCCCGTCCCCATGTCCCAACCGTCCCCATGTCCCATCCCCCCCCCCCCCCCGCACTAACTATTCTCTGCAGCTCGAGAGTAACACAATCAGATGTACCAGAAGTCCCATAGACTTGCATAAAACTTCAGACAAAAACCCCACCTTGCATAAGGGGTCGGATTAGGGTTAATTTAACTCTATTGTATTTTTAGCTGACATATAACTAACATGTGACCAAGTTTCGTCGTAATGGGGGAGATTTATCAAAACCCGTGCAGAGGAAGAGTGGTGCAGTTGCCCATAGCAACCAATCAGAGTGCTTCTTTCATTTTCCACAGGCCTCTAAAGAGGCCTGTGGAAAATGAAAGAAGCAATCTGATTGGTTGCTGTGGTGCAGTTGCCCATAGCAACCAATCAGATTGCTTCTTTCATTTTCCACAGGCCTCTAAAGAGGCCTGTGGAAAATGAAAGAAGCAATCTGATTGGTTGCTATGGGCAACTGCACCACTCTTCCTCTGCACAGGTTTTGATAAATCTCCCCCAATATCTCCAGCATTTGGAAGTTATGTTGGAACATACACTTGTTGGGGGGCAACATTTCCTTTGCACAGGTTTTGATAAATCTCCCCCCCCCCGTTGAGTTTCATATACTGTATATAGATTTAGAGGAGGAAAGCAGAGAAAGGTATTAACTAAGGGCCCATGCACACTACAGAATTTTCTCCCCATGTAGCGGCCCCTCATCGTCTTCATTGGGATTCTCCTGCACTGTGCACACTGCAAAATTTCGGCCACGGAAATTCCAATTCCAGAAAAAAAGAAGCATGTTCGTCCTTTGAGCGGAATTCCGAGCGGAACTGCATTGCCGTCATATAGCTGATATATTCCGGGGACGTCTGCTGCACATGGAAATTCTGTAGTGTGCATGGGCCCTAAAGCTAGAGCTACACGGCAACTATGGTCACACAAGCAAAATATTTGCGGTCATGTGACTTTGTTGGCATTTAGGCAAATGTCCGCTAAGGTGGGGGTAGTTTGAAGGTTCAATAAGGGGAATTACCCTCCTCGCTGTGATATACATATTCCCTAGTAGCTGTCTCACAGTCATCTGGAAAACATTTTTATTTTTATTTTTTAATAAACTGGTGACAGAAAGTTAAACAGATTTGTAAATTACTTCTATTAAAAAAATCTTAATCCTTCCAGTACTTATCAGCGGCTGTTATGATCCACAGGAAGTTCTTTTCTTTTTGAATTTCCTTTCAGTCTGACCACAGTGCTCTCTGCTGACACCTCTGGCCATTTTAGGAACTGTCCAGAGTAGAAGCAAATCCCCATAGCAAACCTATCCTGCTCTGTACAGTTCCTAAAATGGACTGAGGTGTCAGCAGAGAGCACTGTGGTCAGACTGAAAGTAAATTCAAAAAGAAAATAACTTCCTGTGGAGTATACAGCAGCTGATAAGTACTGGGAGTGTTAATATTTTTAAATAGAAGTGATTTAAAAATCTGTTTAACTTTCTGGCACCAGTTGATAAAAAAAAAATATATATATTTTCCAGTGGAGTACCCCTTTTAACAGCCATATAAGTTTTTGTGGATCTCAAGTCTTCTCCTCTCAGATTTCCCCTGTTCTCCATCACTATTAGAGATGAGCGAACTTACAGTAAATTCGATTCGTCACGAACTTCTCGGCTCGGCAGTTGATGACTTTTCCTGCGTAAATTAGTTCAGCTTTCCGGTGCTCCGGTGGGCTGGAAAGAGTCTCCTAGGACTGTATCCACCTTTTCCAGCCCACCGGAGCACCGGAAAGCTGAACTAAGTTATGCATCAACTGCCGAGCCGAGAAGTTCGTGACGAATCGAATTTACTGTAAGTTCGCTCATCTCTAGTCACTGTATTAGACACGTATACATCTTGTACAATGTAGTTTACGAGAATTCATTGTGTCTGTTAAACGGTCCATTATCTGCAGAAAGAATCAAAGGGGTACTCCGCTGCTAGACATGTTATCCCCTAACCAAAGGATAGGGGATAACATGTCTGATTGCTGGAGTCCGGCCACTGGGGACCCCTGCAAACTTTGCTGCGGCACCCTAGTAGGGTTTCCTCCTTTCTTGCAAAACAAAATAATTTGCATAATTAAAGGGGTATTCCAGGAAAAAACTTTTTAATATCAACTGGCCCCAGAAAGTTGAACAGATTTGTGAATTACTTCTATTAAAAAATCTTAATCCTTTCAATAATTATCAGCTGCTGAAGTTGAGTTGTTGTTTTCTGTCTGGCAACAGTGCTCTCTGCTGACATCTCTGCTTGTCTCGGGAACTGCACAGAGTAGAAGAGGTTTGCTATGGGGATTTGCTTCTAAACTGGGCGGTTCCCGAGACACGTGTCATCAGAGATTACTTAGACAGAAAAGAACAACCTTATCTTCAGAAGCTCATAAGTACTGAAAGGATTAAGATTTTTTTTTAATAGAAGTAATTTACAAATCTGTTTAACTTTCTGGAGCCAGTTGATATATAAAAAAAAGTTTTTTCCTGGACAACCCCTTTAATTATATTTGTTTAACATCATAGGATACACTTATGTGGGGGAAATTTTGTCCTATTCTTACTCCTATAACTTTTTTTTTTTTTTTCTCATTATACAGGGATGTATGAGGGCTCATTTATTTGCGCCCCGATCTGTAGTTTTTAACGTTACCATCTTTGTTTTGATGGGACTTTTTTTTTTTTTTAAATGAAATTCAGGAGTTGCAGTTAGTTACTAACTACAACTCCCAGCATGCCCTGACACAGCCTGTGGATCAGCAGCAGCCCCAAACGAAAACTACAACTCCCAGCATGTTGGACTATATAGTAGTATATATTCCCAACCAGGTGTGCCTCCAGCTGTTGCAAAACTACAACTCCCAGCATGCCCGGACAGCCGTTGGCTGTCCGGGCATGCTGGGTGTTGTAGTTTTGCAACAGCTAGCGGCACCCCTGGTTGGGAAACACTGGTATAGGTTATGGTGCAACATTCCGGGAGTTGGGGGATTTGTTGGATAAATACCGGCCATTGCATTACTGGTATTTTTAATATAAGAATACCGGCAGGGTGGCCAAAATACCGGCCAGGTGGCAACCCTACACCCCAGTCATCCGGTGCATGGAGCGAATTCCGTGCAGTGCCGCATGACTGGCAAACACGGCCACCACGCCCCCTCCATTCTTGTCTGTGGGAGGAGGCGTGACGGCTGCCCCTCCCATAGACATGAATGGAGGGGGCGTGGTGTGATGTTATGATCATGGAAGCCCCGGGCTTCTGTGACCATAGCGCCGCCCCGGAGATCCTTTTGGATAGGAGATAACCTGTATAGGGGTGGAGTACCCCTTTAACACATTCTTTCAGGGGAATCTGCTTTTATATGCATTGTCCTCAATGTAGATGGCGCATGTCAGTCCAAGATTTCTCCAGGCAGATATTCTGCTGTGTGACTGAGCCTTTAAAGGGGTGCTCCGGTGGAAAACATTTTTTGTTTTTTAATGAACTGGTGCCAGAAAGTTTAAACAGATTTGTAAATTACTTCTATAAAAAAAAAATCTTTATCCTCCCAGTACTTATTAGTGGCTGTATATTACAGAGAAAGTTCTTTTGTTTTTGGATTTCTTTTTATTTATTTTTTGTCCACAGTGCTCTCTGCTGACACCTCTGTCTGTATCAGGAACTGTCCAGAGCAACATAGGTTTGCTATGGAGATTTGCTCCTGTTCTGGACAGTTCCTGATACGGACAGAGGTGTCAGCAGAGAGCACCGGGGACAAGACAAAAAAAGAAATCCAAAAAGAAAAGAACTTCCTCTGTAGTATACAGCAGCTGATAAGTACTGGAAGGCTAAAGATTTCTTAATAGAAGTAATTTACAAATCTGTTTAACTTTCTGGCACCAGTTCATTTAAAAAAAAGTTTTCCACTGGAGTACCCCTTTAAATGTTAGGAGGAGGAAAGTAGAGCAACAAGAGTCACAGGGAGGTTAACCAAAACTTCTCAACCTACATATCATGTCTTATCTGCTGTTTTATTCTCAGTTCAGTGCGCAGTCACTCAGACACTCTCGGAGGCGAAGACTCACTGTGGAGGACTTTAACCGAGCACTGCGCTGGAGCAATGTTGAGGTAATGTGATAATGTAATATATAGGAAATCAAATGGGCCTTAAAGAGTACCTGTCATCAACTAAACTTTCCCTGATCCCCCTCCCCATCTGTCCCTTACTCTAACTATGCCTATCCCTGTGTTTATTGAGGTTTAAAACGCTGTGGAAATACCTTTTTTTTTATCCCTCTTCATTAGCTCAGGAGCACTGTCTTTCTGAGGGGTGGAAGGAGGCGGGTCCCGGCAGGCATGATGTCACATGAAGCCTGGCCGGGACTCTGCTTCTGCCAGTCTTCCTGTATGCTGCTCTCCCTCTGCAGCAGTGTTTCCCAACCAGGGAACTTCCAGCTGTTCCAAAACTACAACTCCCAGCATGCCCAGGCAGCCAACAGCTGTCTGTGCATACAGACTAAGTACAGGGGAGGAACGGCAGCCTCTGTCTCTCTCTCCTGTATCTCTCTGCACTAAAAAGTCAATGCTGAGAACCAGGGGCGGTGGGAGCAGTTACAGAGGCAGTAATTAAGATGAATGTCGGGGGGGGGGGGGGGGGCACAGAGCAGGGAGTGCAGTGAGATATTACAATGTATAAGATAACGTGTGGTGAGGGGCAGGGAGAACACAGAGCAGGGGGAGGGGGAGGTGACTGGCCTCTGTTATATGAGAGGCATGTGCAGGCTTGTAGCTCACAGTGCTGCTCCAGGCTGGGAGCGAGTCCTGAGCTGAGAATACTGAACTTCCTGTGGAAGGACCAGAGCCCTTTCAGCATTAGTCCTAAAAGCTGTACACTTACTATGAAAAGCATAGGATGCTGCTTGCAGACCAGGCATAGAAGAGAGACCCCTAGTGGCCAAAAGTATAAAATGAAAAAACTGGTATAAATATTAATATTTTTTAATGAAGATATATTACAATATGTCTTCATTGATGATTATGAACAACATATTAAATTTTTTTGTTGATGACAGGTACTCTTTAAGATTTTTTAATAGAAGTAATTTACAAATCTGTATAACTTTGTGGCTCTAGTTGATTTAAAAACATTTTTTTTCCAGTGGAGTACACCTTTAAGTAAATTTAGGTTTTAATGGTCTTCTTTACGTTTATGCCATTCTTCATACGTTCAGGTATTGGTGTTAGGTTTACCATGTTAGGTTAACCATATAGTAATCCAGCTGTTCTGTCTATGGGTTATTAGAAGGTTTGTCTTACACATGACTGTATTTATTTTCTTTTTTTTCTTTTAGCCAATATATGGCCATGGATCTCCAGACCCAGTCTCGTTCCGCAGTGTGAGAGATGGTGACTGCCACTGCGCTGAGGATCGTGATGTAAACTTGGTGGAGCTGGCATTAGCCACAAACATTCCCAAGGGAACTGCAGAGACCGCTGTAAGAGGTAAGAAGATATATTTCCATGGGCCAATTCACACTACGGAAACTCCACCCGGAAAAATTAGGCAGCCGATGCTAAGACCAATCAGAAATGCGCAGTCTCCATAGACTTCAGTGAATTTCCAAACAGATTACGCAAAAAGATTAAACATGTTCATTCTTTTGTCGGTGTCTGGGGTCTGGAATTTCCACGGCGGAACGTCCGTAGTGTGAATGGTGCAGCAGGATCCCGTTGAAAACAATGGGAGGCTGCTGTATTGGATTTACCGCAGTGGTATTCCGCTCGGAAAATGCATAGTGTGAATGGAACTCTAAATGGTTGGTTGTGTTCCTGGATTTTGCTAAACTGTATTTTTTTGTTTTCTCCAGTTCATGTATCTTATCTCGACAGTAAAGGAAACCTGGAGCCACAGGGGACAGGTAAGTCTATACAAGGTACTTACATATAATTCTCTATGAACGTTTCTGGATGGAAAGGCCATGTTCACATGTTCACACCACAGAATTTTTGGGCGGAATTCCGCACAGAGTTTCCACAGCAGCAGAGTCCCATTGTATTCAATGGGATTCTCCTGCGCTGTGCACACAACGGAATTTCCTCGCCAGATGTTTCTGGCACAGAAATTCCAATTTACGTGTCTGCAGAAAGAATGAACCTGTCCACTCTTTCTGAGGACTCCGCTCGGAATGCATAGCCGTCTATGAGACGCCGCATTCCTGTGCCATCCTAGCACCGGCATATTGTGCCGGCGCCCGCAGTCTTCGGAATCTCCGCATGATTTTCCGTGCTGACATTCCTTGGTGTGAACATAGCCTAATGGTTGTTCTAATCTCCTTCCAGTTCCTGCTGCAGTCTCAATGCTAACAGATGACCTGTTGAAATATTATCAGCGTGTGACCAGAGCCGTGCTAGGAGACGATCTGCATCTTATGAAGGTAACATTTATATGTTATTTACCCAATCTTTGTATGTTATAGCCTATATCTACAACCAGTTCACTAAGGATTTTTTTTTTTTACTCATTTTTTTTTAAATCAACTTTATTGATAAAGATAATTTTTTTCCTGTCTAAATCCATCACAGGTGGCCCTTCAAGATTTACAGACAAACTCGAAGATTGCCGCCTTATTACCCTATTTTGTGTATGTTGTGAGTGGGGTGAGTATATATTTAACAAAATTGTAGTAATGGGGGAATATTCACACACAGCAGATTTGTTGAAGAACTTCTGCGACTGTTCCATTCATCTTAGGCTGCGTTCACACGGCCGTCTAGCCCGGTCCCATTCTCCTCCTGTCAAAAATAAACGGACAATAACGGATGCAAATAGATGTTATCCGTTTGGATCTGTTATTGTTCAGTTAATAAACCAAAAAATATATATATATATATTTTTGTTCTGAGCATGCTCAGAAGTATAAACGGATTGAAAAAACGGATGCAAACGGATGACATTAGCCCCTTAAGGACGCAGGGTTTTCCCATTTTTGCATTTTCATTTTTTCCTCATCACCTTCAAAAAATCATAACGCTTGAAATTTTGCACATAAAATTCCATATGATGGCTTATTTTTTGCACCACCAATTCTACTTTGCAGTGACATCAGTCATTTTACCCAAAAAATCGACGGCGAAACGGAAAAAAAATTAATTGTGCGATAAAATTGAAGAAAAAATTTGATTTTGTAACTTTTGGGGGCTTCCGTTTCTACGCAGTGAATTTTTCAGTAAAAATAACACCTTATCTTTATTCTGTAGGTCCATACGGTTAAAATGATCCCCTACTTATATAGGTTTTATTTTGTCGTACTTCGGAAAAAAAATCATAACTACATGCAGGAAAATTTATACGTTAAAAATTCTCATCTTCTAACCCCTATAACTTTATTTTTTTTTAAATTTTTTTCACGTACGGGCCGGTATGAGGGCTCATTTTTTGCGCCGTGTTCTGAAGTTTTTATCGGTACCATTTTTGTATTGATCTGACTTTTTGATCGCTTTTTATAAATTGTTTTCATGATATAAAAAGTGACCAAAAATACGCTATTTCTCGGTCGGAAACCATTGGGGGACACAGACCGTGGGGTATATGCTCTTGCCGCTAGGAGGCGCTGACACTAAGCAAACAAATAAAAAGTTTGGCTCCTCCCTGCAGGCTATACCCCGCCTACTGGCCCTGAGCTCATCAGTTTTAAGCTTAGTGTCCTAGGAGGCAAGACACAGTTCTGGATTTCTCCAGACCTGGTCTTATCTTTTTCTTATTTTATAGTTAGGGACTGTTTAGTTTCTTTCATTCATTTTATTTTTTCACTGTTTTTAGGTGGGGGTTCAGGAGCATGGCGCTACCTGTTCCCCCATATGCGGCTAAGGGGCACGGGACATAATTTACACATGCACCGTTAACCCCTTCCCGCCAACGGCCAGCACCTGGGGTAGTACCGTTGGGTCCAGGTCCCCCTATACTCCCTGCTTGTCCTGGTCTGTAGCAGCATGACGTGATGCAGGCATCCATAAGTCTGGCTGAAGATATCTTCTGGTGGAAGACATCTTCAGGTGAGTATGGTGCTAGGTGAGTATGTTTGTTCCCCTCAGTCCCATTTCCTGGTGTGTCTATTTTTATTTCTTGTTTTTATTGTTCCTTGTTGGCTTGCAACCTCTGGAGACCCCTGGAATTTGTACGCCCCCCCCCCCCCCCCCCGGACGGGGACAGTGTTTGATTTGCTCCTTGGAGGGAGCATACTATTGGGGCTGTTCTGAGAGGTCGGGGGGTGCCGGGACAGGGGGAATGAGCACTTCGGCAGGGTCGGGCCGCCGGGACAGCGTTTCCCTCTCCCTCCACGACCCTGCCGGCTTGTGTGTTTTTACTTTCACTTTGAGCCGCGCGCGGCGTCCTTCCCTGCATGCGGTCCCGTTCGGCCGCTGCAGGGATCGCACGGCTGTTACTTTCACTTTGAGCCGCGCGCGGCGAATCTCACAGTCGGCGCCTCGCCCTGCATGCGGTCCGTTCGATCGCTGCAGGGATCGCACGGCTGTTTCTCCCCTCCGGCTAAGACGCCGGAGTTAGTGTTGGTTACTGGGGGACATGGCGGTCGCGGTGCCGGAGCTTCGGCCACGTGTGCCGAGGCTCCACCCACCGCACGCATTCTCCTATGGGGGCTTAGCGCGCTCACCTAGGGGTCACTGATTAACCTATCAGCTGGTGCGCGTGCTCAGGGGTCATTTTCAGCCAATAGGCTGCTTCTGGGAGGTGGCCTGCTTTTGCTGGTGGCTGGCTCCTCCTCCCTGCTCTCTCTTTCTCTCTCTCCTTCTGGTTACCTCACGCAGGAGATACGGGGGACTGCCTCTGCTTATCCAGAACTGGGACACAGGCCGGGTGAGATTGCTCTAGTTTTTTTCTGCTGTCCCTAGCTTCCAGCTATGTCCCACCTCAGACCCGACCCACCGCCCAGACAGGCGACGGCTCTTGTCACCTACTGTGCATGTGTGGGTTGTAAGTCCAAATTTCCAGTGGCTTTCTGTTCAGCCTGCTCCTCCAAACTGTCTTCGCCGTCCGTTTCTGGAGCCCCTGAGGCTTCAGCGGAATGCGTGGGAACCGCCAACCCCCCACCCCCTCCAGAGTGGGTTTCTTCCCTTTCCCGGTCAATTTCTGAATTGGCTAAGGTCTCCAAGTCGGTGGCTTGGCTTTGGAAAGGTCATCCCTGCGAGGCTGTAGGGGCTCACGCTCTGTTTTCCCAGAACCGCCTTCTTTCCGCGCTTCTAAGCGCGCTAAGGTAGCTTCCTCTGGCTCCTCACGGGAGCAGGCCCTGGGCGGCCCCTCGTTTCGCAGGTCTCGCTCCCCCTCCCCGGGCCTAGGGCGTACCCCAGCTTCTAGGGGTCGTTCACTGGGTCGGCGTTCTAGGTCTCCGTCCTCTCATCCTAGGTCCCCCTCACCCCTGGCGAGGGCTGCCTCTGCGGACTCCCGTTCCTCGGGGGAAGTGGTGGAAGAAGGTTCGGATTCCGTCTCGGATCATGAGGATTACTCTACAAAGTCCGATATGGTGGACGGTTTAGTGTCAGCCATAAGGGACACCTTTCATCTGGAGGACCCCGGAGCTTCGGATCCTGATCCAGAAGTCTCCTTTCGCTGATCACAGCGTGCTCCCAAGGCGTTTAGCTCTCATGCAGAGTTTGACGCCGTGCTGGACGCTGCTTGGAAACGCCCTGTGAGGCGTTTTCAGGGTATCAAGAAGGTGCAATCACATTTTCCCTTCCCTCAGGACCTTGTCACAAACTGGATGGTTCCGCCTAGGGTTGACCCACCTGTCCAAGTCCACTACGCTGCCCCTTGCGGATGCAGCGTCTCTTAAGGATCCGGCGGACAAGAAAATGGAAAATCTAGCGAAGGCCGCATTCGAAGCTGTTGGGTCCTCATTACTCCCCACTTTTGCCTCCACTTGAGTGGCCAAGGCGGTGTCGGTTTGGGCTTCCCAGCTCCGCCAGGGGGCCCTTGCTGGAATTTCCAGGGAGGAACTGGCAGAAACGGCTCTCCAGCTCTCCCAAGCTGGCGATTTCCTTTGTTCAGCCACTTTGGAATCCCTCGCTGCTCGGCATTTGCCTCAGCCAACTTGGTTGCGATTTAGTCGCGCCATGTGCTTGAAAGCGTGGGACGCCGACACTGCGTCGAAGAGGTCCCTGACGGAACTACCCTTCTTGGCCTCTTCGGAAAACGTTTGGATGAAATTATTTCTTAAGCTACGGGAGGTAAGAGTTCTCTGCTTCCACAGAACAGGTCTCGGCGCTTGGAGCCCCGCCGGAAGTCGACTTCTTTTCGGTCCTTTTGGTCAACCGCACCTGGAAGGCTTATTTTCGATGGTGCGAGGAGCAAGACTTTTCTCCGGTCATTTTTTCCCTTCCACGTCTTATTGCCTTTCTTCAGGCAGGGCTGGATCAACGTTTGACCCTAAGTTCTCTTAAGGATCAGGTGTCTGCTCTTTCTGTCCTTTTCCAACGGCAGTTGGCCTCTAATTCTCATGTCCGCAACTTTTTACATTGTGTGGCCCGCATGGCTCCGCCTTTTCGGTCTCCCACACCTCCGTGGGATCTCAATCTGGTGCTTGGAGCCTTGAGGGAGGCTCCTTTCGAGCCCCATAGGGATGCCTCCCTTCGTATTCTCTCGTGGAAGGTCGCTTTTCTCATTGCCATCACTTCTATCCGGAGGGTCTCGGAACTGGCGTCACTTTCCTGCCGTTCCCCCCTTTTGGTGCTTCATCAGGATAAGGTGGTTTTCCGCCCACCTCCCTCCTTCCTGCCCAAGGTACTTACCTCTTTTCATGTCAACGAGGAGCTCGTTCTTCCTTCCTTTTTTCCTTCTCCTGACAATGCCAAGGAGCGTTCTCTTCACACCCTTGACGTGGTCCGGGCAGTCCGGATTTATCTGTCGGTCACCTCCTCTTTTCGCCAGGGGGACTCCTTTTTCGTGATTCCTCAGGGTAGCCGTAAAGGTCTTCCGGCTTCCAAAGCGACCATTGCTCGGTGGATTCGCTCGGCCATTTCGGAATCGTACCACCGCAAGGCCAAGGTACCACCCTTTCGGGTGACGGCACATTCCACGCGTTCTGTTGGAGCTTCTTGGTCGCTTCGTAATAGGGCTTCAGCCCTGCAAGTCTGTAAGGCGGCCACCTGGTCGTCTTTGCATACATTTACAAAGTTCTATCAAGTACATACTTTTGCATCGGCTGATGCTAGTTTGGGCCGCAAGGTTTTGCAGGCGGCAGTAGCATCCTCCTCTGCTTGATTTTGGGTTGAGTATTTTTTCTCCCCACCCCGGGGACTGCTTTGGTACGTCCCACGGTCTGTGTCCCCCAATGGTTTCCGACCGAGAAAAGTAGATTTTTTTATGCTTACCGTAAAATCTCTTTCTCGGAGGATCCATTGGGGGATACAGCGCCCACCCATAGTTTGGGTAGAGTTTTTCGTTTGTTCTGTCCGAGAGGTGATTCAGGGTTTTTTCTTTTGTCTGTTTCTCTCGGACTTTTGCTTGTTTTTTTCTCTTTTTTTTTTTTTGTCAGTTGCCTCCTATTGCTTTGAGACTAAACTGATGAGCTCAGGGCCAGTAGGCGGGGTATAGCCTGCTGGGAGGAGCCGAACTTTTTTTGTTTGCCTAGTGTCAGCGCCTCCTAGCGGCAAGAGCATATACCCCACGGTCTGTGTCCCCCAATGAATCCTCAGAGAAAGAGATTTTACGGTAAGCATAAAAAATCTACTTTTTGGATTTTTTTTGCGCGTATGCAATTGACCTTGCGGTTTAATTAATGATATATTTTTATAGTTCGAACATTTCCGCACGCGGCGATACCACATGTTTATTTTTATTTACACAGTTTTGTTTTGTTTTTATGGGAAAAGGGGGGTGATTCAAACTTTTATTAGGGAAGGGGTTAAATGACCTTTGTTAACTTTTTTTTTTCCACTTTTTTTTTTTTTGCAGTGCTATAGCTCCCATAGGGACCTATAACACTGCACACACTGATCTCTTATGCTGATCCCTGCAAAGCCATAGCTTTGCCTGGATCAGCGAGATAGGGGCTTGATTGCTCAAGCCTGTAGCTCAGGCTTGGAGCAATCAAACGCCGATCGGATGCGACAGAGCAAGGTAAGGGTGTCTACTCTCGCGTCCTAGCTGATCGGGACATCGCAATTTTATCGCGATGTCCCGATCAGTCCCGATCAGCCCGACAGGAAGCGTTTACTTTCTTTTTTAGACGCGGCGATCAACTTTGATCGCTGCGTCTAAAGGGTTAATAGCACGCGGCACAACAATAGGTGCCGCACGCTATTAGCCCAGGGTCCCGCCCATCGTTAGCAGCCGGGACCGACTTGGTGTGATGCGGGGTCACGGTGTGACCCCATTTTAAACACTGGGACCGGGCGAGGGGCGTACAGGTACGCCCTTCGTCCTGAAAGAGTTAAAGGCTCATCCGTTTTCCGGAGACTTCAATTTTAAAATTTACTGTATCCATTTTTTCTTCCGTTTTTTTTGACGGAAGAAAAAATACTGCATGTGCCGTTTTTTCTGCCGTCAAAAAAAAAAACGGAAATGAGTGCAGACGGTACAAACGGATTGTAAAAAAAACTCCCATTGACATAAATGGGATTTAAAAAAAAAAAAGTTTTTAATCCGTTTACAGCCTTCAAGAACGGAACCGAAACGGGGATAAAAAAACGGGACAGATGGCCGTGTGAACGCAGCCTAAATATGCAGATAAACCGATAATGGTAAAATTTTCTGCATGTAAATTCATCCTTATATTACAGTGTTTCCCAACCAGGGTGCCTACAGGTGTTGCAAAACTACAACTCCCAGCATGTAGTTTTGCAACATCTGGAGGCATACTGGTTGGGAAACACTGTTATAATACATGGATAACTTAATACATGGATAAAGCCGAAAGCAGGCGAAGTGGATAAGTTACACAATTTTCGTAACTCCCATTGACTTTATTGGAAGTTACGCAAATGCTCTGGAATTTTATTCTTACTGTAGTATTTGGTATTGCGAAGGAATTTTTCCCATAGTATGGAGCAACTAGCATCTGCCTGCATAATTGTTTTTTGTTTTGCTGTCCCCTGCATCAGTTTTTTTCCAACCAGGGTGCCTCCAGCTGTTGCAAAACTACAACTTCCAGGATGGCAGAAGGCTGATATATAATGTTCCATAATGATATATAATGTTCCATAGTGAACACTAGAGATGAGCGAACTTACAGTAAATTCGGTTCGTCACGAACTTCTCGGCTCGACAGTTGATGCCTTATCCTGCTTAAATTAGTTCAGCCTTCAGGTGCTCCGGTAGGCTGGAAAAGGTGGATACATTCCTAGGAAAGAGTCTCCTAGGACTGTATCCACCTTTTCCAGCCCACCGGAAAGCTGAACTAATTTATGCAGGAAAAGCCATCAACTGCCGAGCCGAGAAGTTTGTGACGAATCAAATTTACTGTATAGTGAACACTATAACCAAAATCTCAGACTGTAGGTCGGGCAAAAATCTGCCCTGTTCTCTTTGTTTGCACCACATTACACCCTTTCTTTAAAGGGGTTATCCAGGGAAAAACTTTTTTTTTTTTTTTTTTATAGATCAACTGGCTCCATAAAGTTAAAGAGATTTGTAAATTATAATGCAATATGTAGGCTCCTATATACCTAGACCAATATAGACCTGGGCAACCCAATACTGACACCAATACCCACGGTGTCCAGATAAATATAAAAATCTGGACAAAAAGGAATTGGGGCTCCAAGGTCAAAGATAGTGGATCCCAATGATAAGTATAAAATAGCAATGATTTATTGGTATTTAGAATAGTATAATATATAGTGGTACCAGTCACTCACAGGGCCCTTGTGAAATCACGGTATTCACTGTTAAAATAATACAAAATTAATAGTAAAAAATAATAAATGCGACCATCACAAATAAAATGCGCATATAGATGCAAATGACATGCAATAAAAATATAAGAAAAATATTAAAAAAAACAGTCCACCAAGGTAGTGATAACTACCTAAAATCAAGAATAGTCCAAACAATATTCTAGCAGCAGTTGTGGATCACAATGTGCAAAGTCTGATAACGCTGGTCAGTAGCTAGCCGGGGTAACCCGTAGCAACAATCTGCTAGCTTGTTAAGCAATAGCAATCAGTCATAGAAATGAATAAATGCTGATTGTGGTGGTCACAATGTCTTTGAATAAATGCTGGACGCGTTTCAAAACTATCTGTTTTTTCTTTAGCAGCAGTATAGATACAATACTGCTGCTGAAGAAAAAACTGAGAGTTTTGAAACGCGTCCAGCATTTATTCAAAGACATTGTGACCACCACAATCAGCATTTATTCAACTTATGTTGGCTTCTTACCCCGCTGACTAAAGGAGAGGCATCTATCAGCCACCCGACCGGTCACACGCGCCTCGCTGCCACGAGGACGCCGCAGGTATCTACACCTATTCAGCAACTGAAGCGCTGCAGGACCGCCACCGGGAGACCACCGCTGTCCGACACTGCCCTTCTGGGAGACGGCCGAGTCTCCAGGCAGTGTTCTCCAACGCACGGAGAGCTTATCTGGGAGATCGCAGGCATCTGGAGGCGATCGCTACGTCCCCTGCTATACACATGGTGGCAGCCCCGGAGCGGTGAGAATACAAAGTATCGATTTCCATTATCTAAGCACTACTGTTCCACTCAGTTGAAACAGTGTAGTCATCTATCAATTGCATTTATGCCGGCAATTCATTTCTATGACTGATTGCTATTGCTTAACAAGCTAGCAGATTGTTGCTACGGGTTACCCCGGCTAGCTACTGACCAGCGTTATCAGACTTTGCACATTGTGATCCACAACTGCTGCTTGAATATTGTTTGGACTATTCTTGATTTTAGGTAGTTATCACTACCTTGGTGGACTGTTTTTTTTAATATTTTTCTTATATTTTTATTGCATGTCATTTGCATCTATATGCGCATTTTATTTGTGATGGTCGCATTTATTATTTTTTACTATTAATTTTGTATTATTTTAACAGTGAATACCGTGATTTCACAAGGGCCCTGTGAGTGACTGGTACCACTATATATTATACTATTCTAAATACCAATAAATCATTGCTATTTTATACTTCTCATTGGGATCCACTATCTTTGACCTTTGGAGCCCCAATTCCTTTTTGTCCAGATTTGTAAATTACTTCTATTAAATAATCTTCATCCTTTCAGTACTTATGAGCTTCTGAAGTTGAGTTGTTCTTTTCTGTCTAAGTGCTCTCTGCTGACACCTGTCTCGGGAACCGCCCAGTTTAGAAGCAAATCCCCATAGCAAACCTCTTCTCCTCTGTGCAGTTCCCGAGACAAGCAGAGATGTCCGTAAAGAGCACTGTTGCCAGATACAAAAGAACAACTCAACTTCAGCAGCTGATAATTATTGGAAGGATTAAGATTTTTTTAATAGAAGTAATTAACAAATCTGTTTAACTTTCTGGAGCCAGTTGATATATATAAAAAAGTTTTTTCCTGGATAACCCCTTTAAATTTTTTCTTTTTTTTTACTAGGTCAAGTCTGTGAGTCATGATCTGGAGCAGCTGAGCCGTCTCCTGCAGTTAGTCCGGTCTCTCCTGTCCAATCCCTATTTGTATTTGGGTAGTTACGGATGCAGCCTCATGCAGAGCGTATTATACTGTGTCACAGAGCCACTTGCCGCCTCCATAAACCCCCTCAATGATCACTGGACGTTGCGAGACTATGGAGCAGGATTACTGAGTTGCATATGGTAAGTAGAAAGAGAAAAGAGGAGAAACATTTAAAGGGGTATTCCTATCTGGAACATTTTCTGACCTTTCCATACGATATACCATATGCTAGGTCAGTGTTTCCCAACCAGGGTGCAGGGATGTGGACATTTAAAGGGGTACTCCCGTGGCAAACTTTTTATTTTTTTTAAATCAACTGGTGCCAGAAAGTTAAACAAATTTGTAAATTACTTAGCACTGTGGTCATGATGTCAGCAGAGAGCTCTGTGTTCCAAAAAGAAAACCATTTCCTCTGTAGTATTCAGACCCTAAAAAGTACTGGAAAGATTAAAGTGTATTACAGGAAAAAACTTAAACAAAAGTTAAACAGATTTGTAAATTACTTCTATTAAAAAATCTTAATCCTTTCAGTACTTATGAGCTTCTGAAGTTAAGGTTGTTCTTTTCTGTCTAAGTGCTCTCTGATGACACGTGTCTCGGGAACCGCCCAGTTTAGAAGCAAATCCCCATAGCAAACCTCTTCTACTCTGTGCAGTTCCCGAGACAAGCAGAGATGTCAGCAGAGAGCACTGTTGCCAGACAGAAAAAGACAACTCAACTTCGGCAGCTGATAATTATTGAAAGGATTAAGATTTTTTAATAGAAGTAATTTACAAATCTGTTTAACTTTCTGGAGCCAGTTAATATAAAAAAAAATCTTTCCAGTACTTTTTAGGGTCTGTATACTACAGACAAAATGGTTTTCTTTTTGGGACACAGAGCTCTCTGCTGACATCATGACCACAGTGCTTGCTGCTGACCTCTGCTGTCCATTTTAGGAACTGTCCAGAGCAGCATATGTTTTCTATGGGGATTTTCTCCTACTCTGGACAGTTCCTAAAATGGTCAGATAGGTCAGCAGAGAGCTCTGTGTTCCAAAAAAAAAAAAAAAAAAACATTTCCTCTGTGGTATTCAGCAGCTAATAAGTACTGGAAGGATTAAGATTTTTTTAATAGAAGTAATTTACAAATCTGTTTAACTTTCTGGCACCAGTTGATAAAAAAAAAAAAAAAAGTTTTCCACGTGAGTACCCCTTTAACCCCTTAAAGGGGTTAGCCCATTTTGGCCTTAAGGACTCAGACAATTTAATTTTTACGTTTTCATTTTTTCCTCCTCGCCTTCTAAAAATCATAACTCTTTTATATTTTCATCCACAGACTAGTATGAGGGCTTGTTTTTTGCGCGAACAGTTGTCCTTTGTAATGACATCACTCATTATATCATAAAATGTATGGCGTAACCAAAATACACTATTTTTGTGGGGAAATTAAAACGAAAAACGCAATTTTGCTAATTTTGGAAGGTTTCGTTTTCACGCCGTACAATTTCTGGTAAAAATGACGTGTGTTCTTTATTCTGAGGGTCAATACGATTAAAATGATACCCATTATTATATACTTTTCTATTATTGTTGCGCTTAAAAAAAATCACAAACTTTTTAACCAAATTAGTACGTTTATAATCCCTTTATTTTGATGACCTCTAACTTTTTTATTTTTCCGTATAAGCGGCGGTACGGGGGCTCATTTTTTGCGCCATGATCTGTACTTTTTTTTGATACCACATTTGCATATAAAAAACTTTTAATACATTTTTTATAATTTTTTTTTTAATAAAATGTATTAAAAAAGTAGGAATTTTGGACTTTTTTTATTTTTTTTTCGTTCACGCCGTTCACCGTACGGGATCATTAACATTTTATTTTAATAGTTCGGACATTTATGCACGCGGCGATACCAAATATGTCTATAAAAAATGTTTTTTACGCTTTTTGGGGGTAAAATAGGAAAAAACGGACGTTTTACTTTTTTATTGGAGGAGGGGATTTTTAACTTTTTTTTTACTTTTACTTTTAAATTTTTTTACATTTTTTTTTACACTTGAATAGTCCCCATAGGGGACTATTCATAGCAATACCATGATTGCTAATACTGATCTGTTCTATGTATAGGACATAGAACAGATCAGTATTATCGGTCATCTCCTGCTCTGGTCTGCTCGATCACAGACCAGAGCAGGAGACGCCGGGAGCCGCACGGAGGAAGGAGAGGGGACCTCCGTGCGGCGTTATGAATGATCGGATCCCCGCAGCAGCGCTGCGGGCGATCCGATCGTTCATTTAAATCGCGAACCGCCGCAGATGACGGGATCTGTATTGATCCCGGCACCTGAGGGGTTAATGGCGGACGCCCGCGAGATCGCGGGCGTCGGCCATTGCCGGCGGGTCCCTGGCTGCGATCAGCAGCCGGGATCAGCCGCGCATGACACGGGCATCGCTCCGATGCCCGCGGTTATGCATAGGACGTAAATGTACATCCTGGTCCGTTAAGTACCACCTCACCAGGACGTACATTTACGTCCTGCGTCCTTAAGGGGTTAAAAAATAAAATAAACTAGTCCAAGGGACTAAAGCGGAACAAAATCTACTTGTCCCTCAAGAAAATCCACTTGTCCTGGTAGTAATAATAATTTCAACCAAATTAGTATGAAAATAAGGTCTAGTTTCTGCACTTTTGTTTTTTCCTCCTCGTCCTATAATAGCCATAACTCTTATTTTTCCACCTACAGACCCATATGAGGCTTGTTTTTTGCGGGGCCAAGTATACTTTATAGTGACATCTTTCATTTTTCCATAACATATGCTCTGAAACAAAAAAAAATGCAAATTAGATTTTTTTTTTGCCATTTACCTTGTGGTCAAATTTACAGATTATTTTGATACTTTAGGTCGGCCTGATTACACCAATACCAAATTTGTTTAGTTTCCGTCATGTTTTAATAATAATTTTTATTTTTTAACTTTTTAATTTTAAAAATAAATTCCTGACCCCCTATAACATTTTTATTTTTCCGTATACTTGGCTGTACGGGGGCAAATTTTTTGGGCCGTAATATGCTGTTTGTATTGGTACCATTTTGGTATTGATCTGACTTTTTGAACACTTTTTTACTTTTTTTCTGGGATATGATCATATAAACATAAAAAAAACGCAATTCTGTGATTTTTTATTTTTTGTTGCGTTAACACCATTTACCGTACAGGATATAAAATGTTATTTTTTTAATAGTTCAGACAATTACGCACGCGCCAATACCAAATATGTTTATTTTTATTATGTTTACATATTTTTATATGGAAAAGGGGGGTGATATGAACTTTAAATATGCAAGGGGTTAATGGGTGTTTTTGAACTTTTATTAAACTTTATTTTTTAACTACTCCTTTTTTTTTTAGGAGAAATCATTTAGATTCCTCATACAGATCAATGCAGTTCTATTGAACACCATTGATCTGTGTTCATTTGGTTGAGCCTGCTGAAGGCAGGCTCAATCAAATGCAGATCTATGGGCACAAAAGAAAGGAAGATCCGGCTCCCTTTGGGTGCCAGATCTTCCTTTCTTTTGTGCTCATCTGATGTACCTGGGAACACGCCCCTTGCTCAATCCGTGGCTTCCGCTGGAGGGTGTGCTGAGTTCATTGTGATCTGGGTCTGCATGCTGCTAATGGTGAGCTGAACCTTTACTTTTATTTCTGGATGCAGATCTATGGGGCAGCCATGAATGCAGAGGTAAGCCCTCTGGCTACCTCTACAGGGGATCTCTCACAACCCCCCCCTCACCCCTGTGCGCCATCCACCCCACTAGACCACCAGGCAACTTTGACAGCGGTGAACTATAGGGTTAATAGCCGGACGTGGCGATCGCTGCATGCCGGGTTATTAGCGGGGGCCGCCGAGTATGGAGGGGGCTCGAGTCAGGAGCCCAATCCTGACACCTTGAGCACCGGTCTGAGGCGTCCCATGCAAGTCTGCATCCGCTCCTGCACCTCACACTGGCATTATTTTTAAAAAAAAGGGGGGGGGGGGGGGCGGATGTCGGTCCCACCCTGCTTGCCCGATACAGGGCTAAATCTATGAAAAATTCACCTGCCCGGCTCCCGGAACTACATGTCCCGGGTGTCGGGCGATAGGATTTCCACATCCCTAAGGGTGCCTCCAGATGTTTCAAAACTACAACTCCCAGCATGCCCAGACAGCCTTTGGTGCCATTAATACAGGTAACGAGTGGAGGACAGAGGAGACTCTTAAAGAAGAAGTTACAGGTCTGTGAGAGATAGAAATCTTACTAGTTTGTAGGTGACCAAATACTTATTTTCCACCATAATTCAAGATTTTCCTAGCTATAGTGACGGAAAATATAGATTTTATAACGACAGGAGGCTCATAATATGCTGTTCCAAATTCTTTACTACTCAAATAGCAGCTGAAATAACAGTAAACAGGTACAGAGAAAAAACTTTAGAGAATACAACCAAACATGCTGTACAGGTGTATGTTCCCGATGACCAATCAGGTGAGGTGACAGGTGATATAAGTCCGTGAGTCCTAGTATCTTCTCCTTTCTTTGATGAGAGTAAGTAATAAGTCAATAAAACGAGAAATAACCAAAAGAAAAACAATGAATATTCAGCCTTTTCCTGTGTAGAAGGTAACAAATTCCATTTCCAGAAGAAGGGTGTTCCTAGAAGACAACGAAGACGTGTAGAAGTATCTTCTCATAAGGAAAATGGGAGGCTTGGAGATTCTTCTTGTCAGTTTTAGTAAGCTATGATGAAAAACAAGATAACATTAGGGTTGGGTTATGGGGGGAATATTATTCGCCTCCTGTCGTTATAAAATCTATATTTTCCGACACTATAGCTAGGAAAATCTTGAATTTTATTGCCGACTAGGAGGCTCATAATATGCTAGTTTAAAGCCATTTCATGTGTCTATTATAAAGAAAAACGAATTAAAATATATAACAAAATAGATTTGATATTAAAAGACAGACATGGAAACATGAGGTTCAGGGTGGAAATAAAAAGTTCTAAAGGTAGTCTCAGAGGACCAATCTGCAGCTTTCAAGATATCTGAACCACCTGATATAGCAGTTTTAGTAGATATAGCACTTCGGACTGAATGGGCATCAAAAAGGGAGGTATCGATACCTGCAAGTGCCATCGTGGTTCTAACCCATCTTGCCAGAGTGGAAGAGGAAACAGGAAGGTGGGGTTTGCAGTATGAGATGAGAAGTTGAGGAGAAGAAGATTGAAGAGAAGAAGTTCTGCGTTCGTAGGATTGAAGGCAAGAAACCACACATAAATCAGGCCGATTAGGAAAATAAGGATAAAAAACTGATTGAAGAGAGGTTTTTGTTCATCTACATAAGTGAACTCCTTGAGGAGAAAAAGATCTTCTGGAAATGTCTAAAGCGTGAACATCAGAGATGCGTTTGATAGATATTAGACATAAAAGCATAGTTAGTTTAAATGAGACATTTTAAAGAGTCGTTATCCGGCCAGGATGAGAGTAGGGAAATATTGAGAGATAAGTCCCATGTAGATTGATATTTGGGACGAGGAGGTCTCTTAAAACGAATGCCTTTAAGCAATTTACAGATGAGTGGATGTTTACCAATGGGAATGTCCAGCAATAAAGAATGATGTGCAGAAATGGCTGAGCGATATAGATTGATCGTGCGATAGGCCTTGCCTGAGTCGAATAGTTCCGATAGGAAATTTACAACGTGGGTAACAGGTGCTTGAACGGGATCCAGGTGTCTTCTAAAACACCAATTATCCCAAACTTTTCAAGCTGATCTGTAAGATTTTCTGGTACCTGGAGCCCAGACTTCAGCCAGAATGTCCTTAGATGATTGTGAAAGTCCAATGTCATTTGAGGATTGCCCGAAATGAACCAAGCCACAAGGGACATGGAGTTTGATAGGATCAGAGGATGAGGATTGGAATTGGGGTCTAGAAGAATGTGAGGAAAAGGGAGCAGTCTGGGAAAATCTATGGTCAGGCTCGAGTTGAGGGAACCAGGGCTGAGCTGGCCACCAAGGAGTGATCAGGACTAGAGTAGCTTGGAGAGACATCGTTTGAAGGAGAACTCTGGGGATCATTGCGAAAGGAGGAAAAGCGTAGAGAGTGCCGGGAGGCCATGTTTGAAGGAACGCATCTTGAGCTATGGCTTCCGGATCTGGACACCAGCTGTAAAACATCGGTACTTGGTGATTGAGGCGGGATGTGAAAAGGTCCAAAGATATTGGACCCCAAAGATTGTTGACAGACCGGAAAATTGAACGGTCTAGCATCCAGTCGCTGGAATCCGTGAGATATAGGGAGTTCCAATCTGCTATAGAATTGTCGAGACCTGGAAGATATTCTGACTTTAAAATTATGTTCCTGGCTAAGCAGAAATTCCATAACTGAGTGGCTATATCTGAAAGGATTCTGGAACCAGTGCCACCTAAGCGATTGATATATTGAACCGCTGTTATGTTGTCCATGCGGATCAATATGCAACAGTGCGACCTGAATTTCGAAAAGCTCTTTCGGGCGAAAAAACCTGCCAATAGTTCTAGGCAATTGATATGCAGATTGGATTCTGACTCGGACCAATTGCCTCCTGTTGAGGCCGAGCCGCATCGATCTCCCCAGTCTTGAAGGCTGGCGTCGCACTCTATAATCAAATCCGGTCTGCAATTGAATATTGCTTTCCCGTTCCAGAGTTGGATGTGCTTGAGCCACCATTGTAACTCCTCTTCTGCTTCTAATGATAGAGTGACCTCGTCTGAGTAAGGGAGGCCTTTCTGAAGATAATGTTTTTTCAATCTCTGTAGAGCTCTGTAATGCAGAGGTGCAGGAAAAATTGCTTGAATAGAAGCTGACAAGAGTCCGACTATCCTCGCAATTGTTCTGAGCGAGACAGATCGTCTGCGAAGAACAGAAAGGATCTCTTTCTTGATGGTAAATAGTTTCTTGGGGGGAAGGCTGAGTGTAGATGAAACTATATCATAAAGCCAAGGAATTCTATCTTCCCGGAAGGTAGAAGAATGGATTTCTTCATATTGATAGAGAAGCCCAGGTTGGAAAGGAGAGAAATTGTCCAATTTAGGTGGCGGGTAAGAATAGTGGGGGATTGAGCCATGATGAGAATGTCATCTAGATATATTATAAGACGCACCCCACGACTTCTTAATAAGGCAACCACCGGTTTCATCAGCTTGGTAAAGCACCAAGGAGCTGATGATCGGCCGAATGGAAGGCAAGTGAATTGCCATTTGATCTCCTCCCAAAAGAATTGGAGGAAAATTTGATGAGAAGGGTGGATAGGGACGGTCAAATAAGCGTCCTTTAGGTCTACTTTCACTAACCAATCTTGAGCTAAAAAAAGGTCTCTTAGAAGATGGATACCTTCCATCTTGAAGTGTTAGTAAGAGACAAATTCGTTCAAATGACGAAGGTTGATGACTGTACGATGACCTCCATCTTTTTTCTTCACTAGGAAGATGTTGCTTATGAAGCCTAGGGAGTTTGGACTGGATTTTTTGATGGCTCTTTTTTGAATCAAATCTTTGATCTCTTTTGAAATGAACTGATAATCTTGAGCAGGGAAATGAATTTGATGAGGAAAGGAAAGTTGAATTGGGGGAGATAGGAAATCTATCAGATATCCCGAAACTGTCTGCAGAATCCAAGCATCTGACGTGATGGAAGCCCAAGTGGGGAAAAAAATGTTGGAGTTGGCCTCCCAGAGGAGGAAGGGAAGAAATTTCTGGAGGGAGACTTACCTGATGTCGGCCTGGATCTGGGGAATCCATGTTGTCCTCGGGCACGCCACGGACGTCCTCTTGAAGGGAAGAAAGGGATCGGATTTGATTGGAAGGAGGTATTTGGGTAAGTATATTGTTGAGGTTGATAGGAGCCTCTGTTGGACTGTCTATTGGCGAAGGGGCGGCCGGGAAAACGGCCCCTATTTTTCCCGGCCTTGCCAAAAACTCTTTGAGAGAACACTTTCTTCAAAGAATTCTGGGCCTTGTCCAGAGATGTGAAAATGCCAACATATTTGCCTGTCTCTTTGATGGCATTGTCTCCGAAAAGAAGTCCCTCATTAGAAGGTTCGGTCTCAGAATTAGCTAGATATGCCAGCTGATGATCTAATCTCATTAATATAGTTTTCTTTCTTTCAGAACATAAAGCCGAATTGGCATTACCAAAAAGGCAGATGGATCTTTGGATCCAGCCTCTCATAACCTCTGTATCTAAGGTAGTGCCTGAGGCTGAGGCCATGCTCAACAATATCCATCATTTGTGTCAGAGGACCATTTGCATCCAATAGTTTATCCTGACAGATGCGGAGAGATCTATCAAGACCTTTCTTTGGGTGTTTACCCGTTTTCAACATGTATTTGACTAATACAGGATCAACGTCTGTTGTGATTGCAGCTTTACCAGGTAGAGAGGGTCTGGGGCATTCTGCCCTAAGTTTATTCCTGGCAGCTCTGTCTAAAGGCTTTTTTTATCCAGGTAGATACATATTTGGCCACTATAGGTTGAGGAACCCATTCGCCGGACCTAGGATGGGATATTAGATCTGGATCGAATAAAGGGTTTCCTTTGTTGTCATAAATAATGGAATATGATTTAGAGGGTTCATTAGATCCATGAGGGTCAGAAACCTCATCTTCAATATCAGAATTCTGAGAGTGATCCTCATAAACGTCATTATCATCCTCATTGTCAGAAGAACTAGAAGAATGAGTATTAAATGAGTCCGGTTTTGCTCTGGACTGAGCTTTTCGTGCCCTTTTTATTTTATTCACCTCCAGGGCTGAGGGTCTGTGGTCAGATACAACATCACCTATCACTTTTCCACTGGGATTAGCAGTGGGATTATTAATCTCTTGATCAGTTCTTTCATTTACTGTCAAGGAAAGTTTAGGATCTGCAGAGCAGAAACGTCTTTTATGGGTTTATTTGCTCGTTTTTTTATGACCTCTAGCCATTTTGGCTACTGAATCGTCCGCTGACCAGAAAATGTCAGAGGGGGTATTAGGGAGATTGGTAGTTGGAGTAGGATTATTCATGGTCAAAGTTTTAACAATAGTGTCTTGGAAGTCTCCCATAGCGGATTTTAGGGCATTTTGGATTGACTGGTCCACTCATTTCTGGATGTGTGAGGGGTCATTATTTATCTGTTCATTGGATGGGGTAGAAGACATATTGAACAAATAATGGCCAGTTCAATAAAAGTAATTTTTTTTGAGCCAGCAGAAGGAATGTATCTATAAGGCGAGTACCGTATTTTTCGCCGTATAAGACGCACTTTTTCTTTCCCAAAACTGGGGGGGGAAAGTCGGTGCGTCTTATACAGCGAATACACCCCTATTGCGGCGGTCCCTGTGCCCATCAACGGCCGGGACGCGCGGCTAATACAGGACATCACCGATCGCGGTGATGCCCTGTATTAACCCTTCAGACGCGGCGATCAAAGCTGACCGCCGCGTCTGAAGGGAAAGTGACAATAACCCGGCTGTTCAGTCGGGCTGTTCGGGACCGCCGCGATTTCACCGCGGCGGTCCCGAACAGCCCCACTGAATAGCCGGGTTAGTGCTTACAGGACACCGGGAGGGACCTTACCTGCCTCCTCGGTGTCTTCTCCGTTCAGGGATCCCCTGTATGGCCGGCGCTCTCCTTCCTCGTCATCACGTCGTCGCGTAGGTGCGTCGGCGTGTGTAACAATGTGATGGCGGCGACTGAGAGCGAGGATACCCGGCGGGCAGCAGAGACGTTCCGGAGCGACGGGGACACGGCGACAGCGATGGAGCGACATCCAGGGCAGCAGTGACAGGTCCGGAGCGGCGGGGACACGTGAGTATTACCTCCTATGCAGTGGTCTTCAATCTGCGGACCTCCAAATGTTGCAAAACTACAACTCCCAGCATGCCCGGTGCGTCCTATAGGACGAAAAATACGGTGTGTGTGTGTGTGTATATAAATATATCTCAAAACTGAATAGTTTTGAATAGGCTGAGGAAAAATACTTAGAGTGTATCTAAAGTCCGTCCCTCACACTCAGGTCCTGAGGAGAAGTGAGGAGAGCGCGAACTGTGAGAGGAATCCAGTCAGATACAAGATCTCGCGAGAGGCGAGAGTACGCGCGTACTGCTGAGAGTACGCGGAGAGAAGCAATGGCGCCGACGGGGAGTAATAGAAAGGCCACAGTGCGTGTCAGCGGGAGTTACCGAAAGTAAATATATCCCTGAGGAAGCGGAGGTGACAACGAGGTAACGGAGCACCGTAAAAGGAAAAAAGAGAAAGGGAAATAAGTATATTATATGAGAAGGGGAGGGGAAATACTGAGGAATAACAGTACGTAAAAACTGGGAAAGGAAATTCTATGAAGACAAAATGTATAAAGGGCAATATAAAATAGGAGTGATAAGGGGGCTAAATATAATACATTTATTAGTAGAAATGTCTGTGAGGAGAAATACACAGCTGCATAGGGTACTTATCCTTCTGACGAGCAGCAAAGAAAGGAGAAGATACTAGGACTCACGGACTTATATCATCAGTCACCTCACCTGATTGGTCATCCGGAACATACACCTGTACAGCATGTTTGGTTGTATTCTCTAAAGTTTTTTCTCTGTACCTGTTTACTGTTTTTTCAGCTGCTATTTGAGTAGTCAGAATTTGGAACAGCATATTATGAGTCCTCCTGGTCGGCAATAAAATTTGCAAATACATTCTTTAAAAATCAGACAATGTGATTTTTATGGATTTTATGTCTCTCATAGTTGAGGTATATCTATGATGAAAATTACAGGCCTCTCTCATCGTTTTAAGGCTAGGTTCAGACTACGGAATCTCCGGGCAGAAAATTTCCACCCGGAGATTCCCAGTTCCCCCTGCGCCGACTGAATTAGTCGGCGCTAGGACCGCGCGGACACTGCAGTCTCCTATAGACTGCTATGTGTTCCGCTAGGATTTCCGCCTGAAGAAAGAGCAACCCCTTTCTTCAGGCGGAAACTTTCTAGCGGATTTTTCATCCGGATTTTCCGCTTCACAAATTCCGAAGTGTGAATTTGTGAACGGAAAACCATTCACTACACTATGCATTATAGTAAGCGGGATTTCTGCCGGAAATTTCAAAGCGAAAATTCCGGCGGAAATTCCGTTGTCTGAACCTAGCCTAAGTGGGAGAACTTTCACAATTGGTGGCTGACTAAATACTTTTTTTGCCCCACTATATGTAGTTGCTGCTTTGTCTATAATTCTTCTTTTAGCTGCACATTTTTTTTTCACCCTTCAGGACACATCGGGATTTGGAAGGCTCACTGTATACACAGGTTTTGCAGTCTCTGCAGAAAGTTTTGGGAGACCCTGTCCGCCCTCTCTGCTCCCATTATGGTGCTGTGGTTGGTCTCCATGCCTTAGGCTGGAAGGTAAGTTATTCAGACGTGGATTATGTTATCAGGGTAAACATATATTTTGGCAAGAAAACAATATGTAAAGAAATAAATTGGTCAAAGCTTTAACTCTTAATTTCTGTCATTTAGGCAGTGGAGCAGGTGCTGTATCCTTTGCTCCCAACTTACTGGTCTGGACTGCAGACAGTGCTAGATGATCACTCCATGTCCAATGCACAAGTCAAGGCAGATGGTCATAAGGTCTATGGAGCCATCTTGGTAAGTAGATGACTGGATTGCAATCTGTTTTTCCAACCAGGGTGCCTCCAGCTGTTGCAAAACTACAACTTCCAGCATGCAGGGCCCTAGTCGATCATGGGAGAAAGGACATAATTATCCTTGGAATTAGAGATGAGCAAACTTACAGTAAATTTGATTCGTCACAAACTTCTCGGCTCAGCAGTTGATGTCTTTTCCTGCATAAATTAGTTCAGCTTTCCGGTGCTTATTTTTTTAAATATAGACAGAAAAAAGTTAAAATCTTTCCATTGTCATTTTTCCCTGTGTTGGTTTTGATTAAAAAAAAAAATACTGACCAAAATACTGGCCCTGATTTACTAAGAGTGGAGTGTAGGTTTCTTTGTGAGTTTTAATTCCCTACAATAAATTTTCCACGGTATTTACTAAGGTTTCCCTACATTTTGCACTTTTCCCTACACTTTGCTATTTTTTTTTTACATTTTTTACACATGCTCTGATCTTTTGGAGTTTTCCTCAGCTCAAATCCACCACATTTTCTGTGGAAACCTTAGTAAATATGTTGGGTTTTTGTGAAAATGTGAGGAACACGCCTCTTTTCAGTGACCAAACCCCTTTTCATCATGGCCACACCCCTTTTTTGGATTTTCTTAGGGAAATGGAGAGTTGGGTGCGTTCACACTGAGTACTCGAGTAATTCCTCATGAATTCTCCGCTCCAAATTAATGCCCATCTCCTCTGCCCATTGACTTTAATGTTATTTCTACTGTCCTGTTCACACTGCGGAAATTCTGCTAGCAGAATTCCGACGCTGAATTCCTTTCCGCTTGAAGAAAGAGCATGTTCATTCTTCAAGCGGAATCCGCTAGCAGAAATCAATAAAAGTCAATGGTAAAAAAAATAAAAAATTCTGCCCGACATTGTTTTTGCGCGGAATTGGCTAAAAAAAAAAACTTCATCTGTCTCCCCCATTTCCGCGCGAAAAGAAAATTATTTTTTCCGCACGTAAATTTTTCAGCGTGAATTCCTCTTGATTTGCTCAGTCTGACCACACCCCAAGTCTTTTATTTATTTTTATTTTTTTTCTGAATCTGGTGCACAACCCGACAAAATGTTGGTTTTGCAGTAGTAAATGAGGGCCACTGTGTGTGAACAGCGGGCAAGTCTTGCCTTTTTGCACAGCACTGAAATAAGTTACACATACGAGTATAATGGTAACAGAACTACCGTATTTATCGGCATATAACGTGAATATCGGCATATCCCACTGCCCAATTCCCTCCCCGTCCCCGGTTTTATAGTTACATGTGCCCTGGGGACTGCGGTCCTTCATGCTTCGGCGGTCTCCTGATCTGTCAATGTGCGCTGCGTAATGACAAGTGACATCCTCAACACGACGTCACTTGTCAGTCAGTGCGCGGCGCACAGTGACAGATCAGGAGACCGCCGAAGCATGAAGGACCGCAGTCCCCAGGGCACATGTAACTATAAAACCGGGGACGGGGAGGGAATTGGGCCATGGCGGCGGCGGCGGGATATTTAACTATAAAACCGGGGACAGGGAGGGGAATACAGCAGCGGCACTCTGGCCCCACAGAAGCCACTGCACGTCAATGATTAAAAGTGCTTGCCTTAAATCATTGAACTGCAGAAGCCACCAGAAACAGTTTATCGAGGTTCACCTGCACACACACGCACCCTCATTTTTCCAAGGGTATTTTGGTAAGAAAAACTTTTTTACCAAAATTTCCTTGGAAAAATGAGGGTGCGTGTTATACCCCAATAAATACAGTAATTAAACTCTCTTGTTCCCTTAGGTTGCTGTGGAACGTCTCCTGAAAATGAAAGCCAAATATTGTGATAAAGACGCCGGTCCCTCACCCCATGATTCTTATTCCACGCTCCCTCCTGCTCCCACTGTGTCGTTGCTGGAGATGTACAATGAGCTCTATTGCTTTTTTGGAGACAGCTTAGCGGTTCGTTTTGGGACGGGAGGAACGCAATCACAACCGGGAACAACTAACAGATGTCAACAGGAGCCAAAAAAGGAAAGTCCTGTGGACGGGGCAAGGAAAATGCCACAGCTGACAGCCCACGGAGAGGAAGAAGTGCCCAACTCTGGCAGACAACCCCAGCGACCTCCTCAGATTTCTCTGGCATCCTCCTCACGTCCTCGTGGATCTGCGCGGCCGAGGGGGCAGGGGGTAAGAGAAGCTTTCCAAAAGAGCCGACTCACACCGCGAGGATCTCCCCGCTTTACCTTCCTTATTGGAGGTAGACAAGCGGGTCGTGGCGGTAATGGACGGAAGTTTCAAAGCGTGTTCCAGCTCCACACTGGTCCGACAGCCACGGCTAGTCGCTATGCCCAAAAACTGCCAATGATTGGAAGAATGACAAAGCCGGGACGCAGAGGTGCCCAGGCCGAACTATCCCTCTACTTACCATTATGATGGACTTGACACAAGTAACATGGACCTTTGTGTTCAACACTGAACTAAAATACTAGATACAAGAACCGCGTGAGCCCGGTGCACAAGTATGCCTCTGTATGTGGCTTAAAGGGGTACTCTGGAGAGAAAAATGTTAAAAGTTAAAGGCGTACTCAACTGCCCCAGCGTTAGAAATGTTTGTTTCAACTACTGTGTGCGGGCTCTGACATCACGGTCACGCCCCCTCAATGCAAGTCTATGGGAGGGGGCGTGGCAACTGCCACGCCCCCTCCCATAGACTTGCATTGAGGGGGGTGTGACCGTGATGTCAGAGCCCGCACCCAGTGTTCGAAACAAAACGTTTCAAATGCTTGGGCAGTGGAGTACCCCCTTTAAACAGATTTGGAAATTTCTTCTGATTTAAAAAATCTTCATCCTTAAAATACGTATCAGCTGCTGTATGCTCTACAGGAAGGTGTGAAGTTCTTTCCAATCTGACCACAGTGCTCTCTGCTGACATCTGTCAGTGTCAGGAACTGTCTAGAGCAGGATAGGTTTGTTATGTGGATTTGGACAGTTCCTGACACAGACAGGTGTCAGCAGAGAGCACTGTGGTCAGACTGAAAAGAATTACACAACTTTCTCTGGAGCATACAGCAGCTGATAAGTACTGGAAGGATGAAGATTTTTAAATAGAAGTAATTTACTAATTTGTAAAACTTTCTGACACCAATTAGTTTGAAAACATTTTTTTCCCCCCCTCCGCAGTACTACTTTAACAATTGTTGAGCTCACTACAATTATAATCTGTGTGATCTGTACCTACTGGCTTCAAGTGCTACTCAACATGATGGATAACAGATCATTGGGTAGTTTGTGTATTGGAATAAATGCGAAAAATACATGATCTGAAATGTTTTTTTTTTTTTTGAGACTTCTGATATTGATAGGTATCAATATCAGATCAACTCCTTTACCCCACCGATCAGCTGATTGACCAAGGCTATGTTCACACGATGGAATTCCGCAGCAGCAGCAGACTCCCATTGATTTCAATGGGATTCTGCTGCATTGTTCAATAATAAAAAAAAATATATATATAAATATATAAAATTTTGTATCTCTGTAATATTTCTGACCCCCAGAATAAAGCTGTGGTGTGTTTTTTTTTTTTAACTGTACAGTGAACAGCATAAACTTACAAAAATATATATATAAAATATACAAAAGAATAAATGAAATTTTTTCCATTTGGTCACCCAAAAAGCGGCCTTAAGACCTGCAAAAAATAAATAAAAATCCTATGGTTCTGTTGATGGAAAAATTTAAATGTTAAAAGGCACTCGGTAGGTGACATTGGAGAAAATAAAGTAATTGTTTGGGCATTAAAGAGGTACTCTGCTGCTCAGCGTTTGGAACAAACTTTTCTGGACGCTGGATCCGGCAGCTCGTGACATAGCCCCGCCCTCAATGCAAGTCTATGGGTGGGGGCGTGACAGCGGAACGTTTTGTTTCGACCGCTGGGTGCTGGCCGTGGTGACTTCACACCCGTGCCCCTCAATGCAAGTCTATGGGAGGGGGCGTGACAGTTGCCACGCCCCCTCCCATAGACTTGCATTGAGGAGGCGGTGCTATGACGTCACGAGCTCCCAGCGCCGGCTCCAGCTTTCGGAACAGTTTGTTCCAAATGCTGAGCAGTGGAGCACCCCTTTAAGGCCCAAAAGGCGCCATAGGAAGGGGCTAAAAAAAAAAGTTTCTCTATGTATGGATTATTTTTTTTTCTTAAACTATGCTTTGGTTATCACAATAGTCCCAGCTCCGCATCACTGTACACATATCTAGAATAAATCTTTTATTTCTACATATATACATAGGTTTTCTGGAAGTAACGTCATAGAGTACGGTATGCTCCCACGGTAAGGTCAAACAGCTTGCCATTGGAAACCCGTCCTTGCTTGTCCAACAAATAGTAGAGCGGTCGACCTTTAACCTTCAAGGGAACCATGGCTGGAACCTGTGCACGGTGAGCCATGCAAGATATGTGCCTCAGCGGGACGGTGAAGGATGAACCGAGGCCGAACACTCCTGCTGTGGCAATGGTCACTCTGTCCGCTCCTGCGTGCAGCGTCACAGCACTGACAGACCGGCGGGAGAACAGCAAACCTGCCGCCATTACCAGGGAACCTAGCAAGAGAGAAAAGAATAGTTAAAGGGGTGTGTGTATATATATATATATATATATATATATATATATATATATATATATATATATATATATATATATATTCCAATGAAAAGTGCATACTGAGTGAGTGGCCCAGTGTGTGGCTTCAAGCCAGTAATAAATATAATGCGGGTGCTCAGCCAGCTCGAACCTCGACCACAGGTCCTGTAAAATCCAATATCCAGAAGGAAGGAAAAAAGTGTCACTCCAGCAGTTTAGAAAAGTGAAGAAGGACTTTATTCACCCATCCTTAAAGGCCATCTGTGGCCGAAAACAACTGCGGATAGGGGATAAGTGTTTGATCGCGGAGAGTCCAAATGCTGGGACCCCCCCCCCTCAATCTCACAAACGGGGCCTCGGCTCTGCCATGCAGAAGGAGTGCGTGATGTTGCGGCCGACACACCTCCTCCATGTAGTTCTATGGGGGAGGCAGCACTTGTGCCTCCCCACCTCTCCCATAGAACTGTATGGGGAGGGGGCATAACCGTCAGCCTCTCTAGGTCGACGCTACATGCATTAGCGTTCTCACTGATCTCTCAGGAGATCGGGGGTCCCAGCAGTCAGACCCCCCTGCGATCAAACACTTATCCCCTATCCTGTGGATAGGGGATAAGTGTAATAATGCTGCAGTTGTCCTTTGAGGTGCAACGTTTCAACCCTTCTCAAGACCCCATTGAGTGAGTTGAAACGATGCACCTTAAATATATATTTCTTTATTTTTATATGCATGGCTTCTGTGGCCCCTGTTGTCTTCTCTGGCTGCTTGATATTCTTTGCCATCCTTCTCTTCCTTTGCCTACCTCTCCAAGCCATTATTGCAGCTCTGCTTTCCCAACCCACTCTCTGCAAGCAGCCCCTACCCTCCTGCTCTGAACAGCAGAGAGATTCAGTGTCTGATTGGCTGAGGCTGCACACACCTCCCAGGTCTCAGCAGTAAAGAGAGCATGACTCATCAGTACAGGACAGAAACCACATGGTCAGTGTCTCTTAGTAGGGTGGGGGCTGCTTTTATAGAGTGATTTGGACAGTGACAGCGGGGATGGCTGGATGATGTCATTCCCTCACTTCATGCATGTAAGTGACAACCAAAGAGGGGAAAACTGCTCTATTTAGCTAATGAATTATATTAGGACAATTAAATAGGTCGATGAGGGGAAAAGGATGGGCTATGGGTTTAGTTCCCTGGAGTACACCTTTAATTCCCTAGTGCAGTGTTTTCCGGCCAGCGTGCCTCCAGCTGTTGCAAAACTACAACTCCCAGCATGCCCAGGCATGCTTGGAATTGTAGTTTAGCAACAGCTGGAGGCACACTGGTCGGGAAACACTACCCCAATGTGTAGATCACTTTTAGGAGGAGGTTTGTTACAGTGTGTCACCCCAGTAGAAACAAACCTCCTCCTCATGTAATCTCTTTACAACAGAGGTGACACACTGTAACAAACCCCCTCCTCATGTAATCTAACTGCTGGGGTGACCCACTGTAACAAACCTCTTCATGTAATCTCTTTACTTCTGTGGTGACACATTGTAACAAACCTCATCCTCATGTAATCTCCTTACTACTGGGGTGACACACTGTAACAAACCTCCTCTTCATGTAATCTCTTTACTTCTGTGGTGACACATTGTAACAAACCTCATCCTCATGTAATCTCCTTACTACTGGGGTGACACACTGTAACAAACCTCCTCTTCATGTAATCTCTTTACTTCTGTGGTGACACATTGTAACAAACCTCATCCTCATGTAATCTCCTTACTACTGGGGTGACACACTGTAACAAACCTCCTCTTCATGTAATCTCTTTACTTCTGTGGTGACACATTGTAACAAACCTCATCCTCATGTAATCTCCTTACTACTGGGGTGACACACTGTAACAAACCTCCTCTTCATGTAATCTCTTTACTTCTGTGGTGACACATTGTAACAAACCTCATCCTCATGTAATCTCCTTACTACTGGGGTGACACACTGTAACAAACCTCCTCATGTAATAACCTTACTACTGGGGTGACACACTGTAACAAACCTCCTCTTCATGTAATCTCTTTACTTCTGTGGTGACACACTGTAACAAACCTCCTCCTCATGTAATCTCTTTACTTCTGTGGTGACACATTGTAACAAACCTCCTCTTCATGTAATCTCTTTACTTCTGTGGTGACACATTGTAACAAACCTCCTCTTCATGTAATCTCTTTACTTCTGTGGTGACACATTGTAACAAACCTCCTCTTCATGTAATCTCTTTACTTCTGTGGTGACACATTGTAACAAACCTCCTCCCATGTAATCTCCTTACTACTGGGGTGACACACTGTAACAAACCTCCTCCTCATGTAATCTCCTTACTACTGGGGTGACACACTGTAACAAACCTCCTCCTCATGTAATCTCCTTACTACTGGGGTGACACACTGTAACAAACCTCCCCCTCATGTAATCTCCTTACTACTGGGGTTACACACTGTAACAAACCTCCTCCTCATGTAATCTCCTTACTACTGGGGTGACACACTGTAACAAACCCACTCCTCATGTAATCTCCTTACTACTGGGGTTACACACTGTAACAAACCTCCTCCTCATGTAATCTCCTTACTACTGGGGTGATACACTGTAACAAACCCACTCGGCATCCTGTTTATGTCTGACAGAAGCCATAACGCACACTGCGAACCTCCAGCTGTTGCAAAACTACAACTCCCAGCATGCCCGGACAGCCGTTGGCTGTCCGGGCATGCTGGGAGTTGTAGTTTTGCCACAGCTGGAGGTCCATGTAATGCGGCCCTGTGCTTTACGTCTTCTCCCTGGAGGTCACAGCACACCACGTACCGACTGACAGGCAGCTGAGCGTGAACGTCGCCCGCCACAAGGGGGAGCCCATGTTCCTTCCCTTGACTTCCTTCTCTTCCCCGGAGCCGCTCTGTCTTATGTCCCGCAGAGATGTGTAACCGAAGTGAGCCATGTATGCCCAGAAACCGGCCTGGCCCACACAGAAGAGGCCGAGCAGGCGGAAGAAGCGCGGCCTGTTGTGCTCGAAGAGAACCACGTCCCGGGACACCGGATCTGCCTGGAAATAACGAGCGAGTCTACTAACAGTCTGGGGTCTCCATAGCGACCAGGCCCGGGCGTCTCCTAGCAACCGCAGAAAACCCATGCTGGTTCCAATATCCCGCCCCACTGTAGAACACCGGCCCGGAGGCGCAGGATAATGACGTCTACATGTGTAGGCGGAGCCTTATGTGGGCATGCGCAGAAGTGACATTGAGGCCGGGACTAGGAATGACGTTCTTCTAAATAGAAGAAATGCGTTAGATGTATATATGGGTATATTACTGTCTACATAGAGTATACAGTCACAGGGACCACAATAATAGTGTCCAACAGAGAAGTGACCCCCAATAACAGTGCCCAAAAGAGAAGTGACCCCCAATAATAGTGCCCAACAGAGAAGTGACCCCAATAATAGTGCCCAACAGAGAAGTGACCCCAATAATAGTGCCCAGAGAAGTGACCCCCCTCAATAACAGTGCCCAAAAGAGAAGTGACCCCAATAATAGTGCCCAGAGAAGTGACCCCCCTCAATAATAGTGCCCAAAAGAGAAGTGACCCCCAATAATCGTACCCAACAGAGAAGTGACCCCCAATAATAGTGCCCAACATAGAAGTGACCCCCAATAATCGTACCCAACAGAGAAGTGACCCCCAATAATAGTGCCCAACTGAGAAGTGACCCCCAATAATCATACCCAACAGAGAAGTGATCCCCAATAATAGTGCCTAACAGAGAAGTGACCCCAATAACAGTACCCAACAGAGAAGTGACCCCAATAACAGTGCCCAACAGAGAAGTGATCCCAATAACAGTGCCCAACAGAGAAGTGTTCCCAATAACAGTGCCCAACAGAGAAGTGACCCCAATAACAGTACCCAACAGAGAAGTGACCCCAATAACAGTACCCAACAGAGAAGTGACCCCAATAACAGTGCCCAACAGAGAAGTGACCCCAATAACAGTGCCCAACAGAGAAGTGATCCCAATAACAGTGCCCAACAGAGAAGTGGTCCCAATAACAGTGCCCAACAGAGAAGTGACCCCAATAACAGTGGCCAAAAGAGAAGTGACCCCAATAACAGTGCCCAACAGAGAAGTGACCCCAATAACAGTGCCCAACAGAGAAGTGACCCCAATAACAGTGCCCAACAGAGAAGTGATCCCAATAACAGTGCCCAACAGAGAAGTGGTCCCAATAACAGTGCCCAACAGAGAAGTGACCCCAATAACAGTGGCCAAAAGAGAAGTGACCCCAATAACAGTGCCCAACAGAGAAGTGACCCCAATATTAGTGATTAACAGAAAAGATACCTCAATAACAGTGTCCTAACTAAAAGTGACCCTAATAACAGAGCCCAACAGAGAAGTGACCCCAATAACAGTGCCCAACAGAGAAGTGACCCCAATATTAGTGATTAACAGAAAAGATACCCCAATAACAGTGCCCTAACTAAAAGTGACCCTAATAACAGAGCCCAACAGAGAAGTGATCCCAATAACAGTGCCCAACAGAGAAGTGGCCCCCAATAACAGTTTCCAACAGAAGTGACCCCAATAACCCCATTAACAGTGCCCAACAGAGAAGTGACCTGTTGC